>NW_020956335.1:415243-416922 GCF_003031625.1 Empidonax traillii | reverse complement strand
TGGCTGTTTTTGTGGTTGCTGCTTTGAAAGAAGCAATTGGGCTTTTGCTGAGGGCTGAAGGTCTGCCAGCAGCTCTTCCTTGTGGGAATAATAGCTGTGCCTTGGATAGGACCTGCAAAATGGGATCTGGTGAGGGAGCACACGGGCTCTGCTTGCAGGACCTGTCACTGAGACAGCACAGGCTCCCAGAGAACACAGGTAGCCTGGCTTTTAGTGCCACCTTCATAAGAACAAAAATTAACGTCTCTTTAGGAGTGCAGAGAGGTGTAGAAATCTCTCTATCACGTGTTCTTTGTGCAACATCCCGTGAGGGGAAATTCTTGATGGTCAGAATTTGTGGTTAGGACACAGGAAGAGGTGTCAGGCTGAGGTTCAGAAGAAAATTAAACCAGAAAAGTGCATCTGTGACCCTGTATCTTGCCAAAAGAGTGTTTGTTTGCCTCGTGTTTGTGTTCTCCCTGTGCCAGGGAGGCAGCTGCACAGCCAGAGCGTGTTTTGCTAAGAGAAGGTGTGGAAGCTGCTGGAAATGCTGACCAAAATAGAGCCAGCCCTTTTCCTTAGGTGCTCCCTGGATATTCTCTCCCCGTGGTTTTACAGGAAGGGACACCTTTGGAGATTTAAAGTGCAGGTGTTTCCCACTGTCCTAAAATTGCTTTATATTCAGTGGTAAAAAAAAAAAAAAGAAAAAGTGGGGGCATTGCAGCTCAGCCTGATGGTCCATATTAGGCAGGGCTTGGCCTCTCAGAGAGTCTTAAAAACCAGAAATTCTTGTGTGCCGTGGGTTGATACTAAAGTGTACGTCTTGGTGGGGACTAATCAGGTAATTGTCCACAGGGCTGCTGGGGCTGAGTCATTGCTTATCTTTTGTCTCATGGTTTATAAACAGGCAGAATTCTGGCTGGTCCCACGGTGCATTTCAGCCAAGCATCCAAGTGTTTCGATATCGCTTGGGAAACCTGGGGGGTTTGTCCCTGCTTGCTGCCTGGCTGTTGATATCCCCTCCAAAATGCATCCCGAGATCACCTGGGAAGGATGATTTCATAACCCCCTGACCTGACTCTGGGGAGGGAATGCGAGTTGTTTTTTACTGAAAGAATCTTAAATAAATCTGCACGTGGAGTTTAATCTGACCAGCTCAGAAACAGCACCAAGCTCGTTACAGGTAAATGCAGCTCGGTCTGAGGCCTTCCCGTAAATGTGATTCCAGAGCACCTGTGTCACGTAGCGAGTTTGCTGCCTGTGTTTTGCATCTGTGGCTCAGATCTGCTTGTCAGCACATTTTGGGAGGCTCCCACCTTGTGCTGAGCTCGCCTGTCTTCGGGCTCTCCCCCCCTGCCAGCTCCTGCTCCTCCCTGAGCGCGGCTCCCTGCTCAGCCCTGCTGCTGCAGAGCCCTCGGAACGGGAATTCTTTTCCGCAGTGGTGCAGTATCCAGAGAGGTCCTTTGCAAGCCTGGAGGACTGGACTGCACCACTGCTGAGGGATAGAAAGCCCTGGTGCTTCTGCAGCAGCTTCAAAGAGCCTGCATGGATTAATAGGAATTCTCTGGGCTCTCTGTGGGGAACTGAATTTCAGAGGCGGATTATTCCTGAATGACATTCTCTGCATCACTTCTTGTCCCTGCCCTGGCCAAAGTCAGGCTTGGAGACTTAGGCAGCTTTTTTTTTTTTTTTTTTCCTAG
>NW_020956335.1:407855-411935 GCF_003031625.1 Empidonax traillii | reverse complement strand
TGCAACTCTGGTCACCCTCCTGCAGTTCTGGTCATCCTTCTGCAGTCCTGGTCACCCTCCTGCAGTCCTGAGCACTGGTTGTGTGTGAGAAATAAACACTAAAGCCCAGCACGTTGCCCCTGGAGTGGTGGTGATGGTCTGCAGGGACCCCAGACCTTCAGGGACAGCAGCCTGGAGTGTGCTGAGGAATGGGGAAGGTGCTCTGCTCCAGGGGGAGCTGTGAAGGATCATAATCACAGAATCCCAGAATAGTTTGGGTTGGAAGGGACCTCAAAGCTCATCTAGTTCCCATGGGCAGGGCCACCTTCCACTAGAGCAGGTCTGCACTGAAATGAACTTGGAGGGAGGGAGGGAGGAATTCCCATTTTGAATCAGGGTAGGGAAACCTTGGACAGAAATCTTAAAACCCATCCCCTGTTCCTGAGGGTTGGAGCAGACCCCAGCCCTCCAGCCCTTTTGAGGGTTGAAAGATGATCCCAAAAGATTCCTAGCAGGGATGCAAAGTTGGGAATGTTGCTGTGGAGTCCCAAGGTTGATGCTGGCAGCTGAGAACAGACAGGGCAGAGTTTGGGCTCCCTGTTCCCAGTCCCAGCTCTGGATGTCACCAGGTTTCCTTGGCCTCTGCCAAATGGGTAGTCTGGTGACATCTTGGCCTCTCTCCAGTGCACCAAGGGAATTACAGTGAGCTCACAGGAGCCCTCAGGTGCTGCCTGAGTGCCAGGTAGAGTCATGCCATAAAAAAACCACGGGAGCCAACAGAAGCCCCAGAAAGTTGCCCTGAAAATTGGTGCTGGCCAGTGCTTATGGAACCCACGTGGCCAGGGCTCCCAGAGCTGTTCTGTGCAAGAGGGACGGATGTGCTGTGAGGGACTGGGTGCACAGGGCAGCCCAGCAGCCCTGGAGCTAAATCCTGGTCCCTTTGGCAGGTGTTTTGTGGGGGAATGGTGTCCTCAGCCAGCTCAGCTTTGCTGTGCTGCCCACGCCTGGCAGTGGGTGTTGGTGTCACCCAGGAGCACCGACACAGCCTTGGATGTGCCAAATCTGGAAGAAACTTGAGGTGTTTCAATAGGCACCACCCAACACCAGCCCCAGGGGCCAAGTCTGCTTTTGGGACTTCAGGCAAGCACAAAGTGTGTAAAGCCCCCCTGTTTGTTCCCATTTTGGTTGGGGTGGCCCCTCTGCCGCCCGTGCTGTTTGCTCTGGGTGGAGTTTTGCTCTTGGTGAGGAGGAATTCCCAGCTGAAGTATCTGCAGCTGTAGGAGGCTTCAGCCCAAGCATCCAGGGTGGCCAGGGAAAGCTGGAAACCCCCCAAGGATCCCTCTCCCTGCTGGAACAGCCTCTTGGAATGCACAATCAGATCCTGCAGGCTGCACATCCAGGGTCCTGCACGGCGGGAAATGCCTCTGTGGGATGGTGGGATGTCATTTGCTGTTTCCCTGTGCCCCCTCCCCTCCTGGCAGCACAGGAGGGGGTTTCCACAGTCCCCTTTTCCCCAAGAAGACTGCAGTGGATCCCCAAAGTTCCTTGTGTCCATGAGTAATGTCCAGGTCCACGTCAGTGTTCATGTTACAGGTGGTGCCGATGCACACAGTGTGCAGTTTGTCCTGTCTCTGTGGAGCTCTCCAGGAGAAGGGATGTTTCCTGGAAAAGATGGAATTGCCTCCCTTCTCTCCCAGCACCCAACCAAGTGGAAAGCCTGGCCTGGTTCCTCTGTGCAGTGCCAAAATCCTCTGGTCCTCCTCCCCCTGGGAGCAGAGGGGTGAATTTCCTGCAGCTCAAACCGCCTTCTCCCTTCCCTTTCCAGTCATTGGCCATCTGTCCTGGGGGCAGAACAGCCCAGGGTAAAATCTGGAGGGTGAAGGAAAAACAGAATGGGGGAAGAGGAGGCTGGGAGGAGGCAGGGAGCAGGAGGAATCCCTGTTTGGATCCTTAGGAAAAGGACAGGGAGCCGAGCAGCAGCAGCCGTGGGCTGGTTCTGAGCGATGCCACTGGATCCAGGGGCTCAGGGATGTTACAGGGAGCACCAGCACCTTCCTCCAGCAGGGAGTGAGGCAACAGCACCTGTGGGAGGTTTGTCCCCCCTTACAGGCCAGTGTCTTGTGAGAGAGGCTGCAGAGCTGCTCCCAGCCCTCCCCCTGCAGAGTGTGTTCCCTGGCACAGCTGGTGGTGCCTCATCATCCTCTTGGGAAACCCTTCCAGCCCTCCCAGACCCCTCCCGACACACAGGACCAGCAGGAACGTGCTCAGAGCACCCTGACACAGCCAAGGGCTGGGAGGGTGGCCTCTGTGACAAACCATGAAGTTTGTCACCAACCTCTGCAGGAAAACCAGAGCCTGGGACCCTCCAGGCCTGCCTGGGGCCAGCAGAGCGCTGTGCCCTCCGGGACAGGAGGGGGAGGAAAGGCCTGGGGCTGGAGAAGGGCTCCTGGGATGTCCTGGTCCCTTCCAGGCCACCTTCACCTGCACACCAGGTTGCTCGTGGTGTTGTCCTGACTAGTTCTGAGCATCTCCCAGGGCCCTGCCAGCCTCCCTGCTGCCTCTTCCCCTGCAGAGGACACGGGGACTGTGCAGGCAGGGACAGAATGGTGCTGTGTTCCCCCACTCCTTCCTTCTCCTCTGGGCTGGAGGGGCCTGAACCAAACAAAAAAACACATTTGATGGAAAAGTGCCCAGAGGGTGCAGAGCCTCGAGTGCCAGGGCCCCCACACAGCTGAGGTTGCAAGATGGGGACATCTCTCCTTCCTCCTTTTTTATTTATAACAGGTATTTTCCTGGATCTGGGACAGCTGGAGGCTGGAAATGATTTGATCCCTTTCCTGTTTATATTTGGCTTTAAAAAAATAAACGACACTGACTTGCTACCCCCTCCCACGGTGTGCTGTGCTTCCTGAGCTGCCTCCCAACCTCCCTGTGTGCTCTCCTGCCTTGGTTTGCTCTTCCCTGTGCCCGTGGGAGGTTGACGTGGCCCTGCCAGTGCCAGAGCCCGGTCTGGCACCGGGGGAGATGGTGACACTCACCCACCTCTGCACCGGCCCTGCCAAACCTGCCTCCTGCTGCCACACCCGGGCACCGCAGCCAGGCCCTGCACGGGGCTGGGATTCCCTTTTGGGGTGTCCTGTATCATCCCTCTTGCCCTGTCCCCACGCCGGGTGTCGGTGCAGCCCTGGGCAGTGCCGGGGGTGGGGGGAAAGGGCTCAGGTGGGAGCCGGGGGTTCCCCTCGCTAGGGGAGATCCCGGTCCACATTCCCGCAGCCAGGCTGGGCAGGGAGTGGGGGGACACTGGGGGAACTCACAACCTTTCTCCTGGGGAATGGTCCCCGTGCCTCGCCAGAGCCACGAGTGGGCACAGCGGGGGCTTCGGGTGCCACCAGCTTAGGACGGGAATGTCCCCGCTCCCAGAGGGTCCCGCCCAGGCCGGGATCTTGTCACGGCCCTTCACTCTGGAGCCTGAGGACTGCGGGGGGTTAACCCTGGACCTAAGGACGGCTCGGTGTTAACTCTGGACCTAAGGACGGCTCGGTGTTAACTCTGGACCTAAGGACGGCTTGGTGGTAACCCTGGAGCCGAGGAACTGCACCGTGTTAACCTCGGACCGAAGGACGGTCGGATGTTGTCTCAGTCCCCGTCCCTGCTCGGTGTTCTCTCTCTCTCTGCCCCGTCCCGGCTCGGTGATCTCTCTGTCCCCGTCCCTGCTCGGTGTTCTCCCTGCCCTATCCCGGCTGAGTGTTCTCTGTCCCGGTCCCGGCTGGGTTTTCTCTGTCCCATCCCGCGGTGTGTCGGGGCGCAGGGACCCGGGGCAGCCCGGTGTTCTCTGTCCCGTCCCGCGGTGTGTCGGGGCGCAGGGACCCGGGGCGGCCCCTCCGCCGCCTCCCCCGCCGCGCCCGCCCTTATAAAGCGTTGTCGGCGGCGCTGCCGCTTCAGCGCCCGCGGCGCCGCTCCCGGCACGGCCCGGGATGGGCTCCGCGCACTCCGTGCCCGCCGAGATGCGGGAGCTGGCGGACAGGACCGGCTGTGAGTACCGGGGGCATCCACCCAGCCCACCCCCGCGGCCTCCGGACCGCCCCCGCCCGAGGGGACACG
>NW_020956335.1:393421-407232 GCF_003031625.1 Empidonax traillii | reverse complement strand
GGAGGCGGCACCTGGGAAGGCGGGGGGGGGTGCAGGACAGGCATGTCACCCGGCAAGGCGGGGGGGGGACGGTGCAAGACATATCACCAGGGAGGGGGCTGCAGGAGATGTCACCCGAGGTGGGGGATGCGGGACGTGTCGTGTCATGTCACCCGCGGGGGCTGCAGGAGGTGGCACCTGAGCGGGCGGGGTGTGCAGGAGATGTGATGTCACCCGGTGGGAGGATGCGGGAGAGGTCACTCGGGGAGGCTGCAGAGGTGTCACCTGCGGTGGGAGAGTGCAGGACGTGTCACCTGGGGTGGGAGGGAGGGGATGCAGGTTTGTCACCCCAGGGGATGGCGGGGACAGAAGGGGAGGGGGAATGGGCAGGAGGGGGTAGACTTGTCACCGAAGGGTTGCCAGCATGTCCCCAGGGGGTGGGGGACGCAGCCGTGCCCCCCGTGCCACGAGGCGGGGCGTGGAGCGGTCACACGAGTGAGCCCCAGCGAGGCTCTGCCCGCCCCCGCCCCTGGTGCAGGGAGTTGTCCCCGCACGGCTGCTCTGCCCGGGAGCCGCCGGGCCGTGACAACCTCGGGGCTGTTACGGGGTGGGTCGGGACAAAGGGACCAGCAGGCAGGGAAGTGCAGCAGGAACAGCCCAGGACTCCCAGCAGGGGCTGAGGGGGGTGGGAGGGGGTGGTCGCGTCTCTCCCGGGAAATGCCATCGCTCCAGGACCGGGGCAGCCCCGGGCACAGAGATCGGGCTGCTCCCACCTGGATCCTCCGGCTGGGATGGAGGGAGGGGTGAGGGGGCAGCTCTGCCAGAAGGTGGGGAGGGGGCTGAGAGGGTCCAGCAACTCTCCCCAGAGCTACTGCTGATCGCGGGGTCACATCTGCCTTCCTCCCCTCTCCTCCTCCTCCTCCCTCTCCTCCTCCCCCCCGGGCGGGCTGAGCACCCCAGCACCGCACTGGGCACCCCGGGGCGGGCTCAGCCCTCCCCACTGGGGAGCCCATGGGGTGCCAGCCCTGGCAGCCCAGGGTGGGAGGAGGTTTTTAGGGACTCCCTGGCCTGGGAAGCAGCAGCAGCTCCAGCACAGGCAGCACCTGCCCGTGGGAGGCACCTCCCCCACGCCCCAGTGCCCGTGAATCAGTCCCTGGGAGGGGTTCACAAGGGCAGCTCCCTGAAAAATCCCATGGAAACCAGAGGTGGGAGGGCAGGGGGAACACAGTGACCCCATGCCACGAGTGGGGTGAGTGTCATGTGCTCCCAAAGGGACTCACAGGGTTCCCACCGTGCTGTGGCTGCTGCCAAAAGAACCTGGGAATGCAGGGTTTTTACAGCCTTGCTGCTGCAGTGGGATCTCATGGAAGGAATCACAGCCACCCTTGGTCCCGTGGGAGGAGCAGGGACAGGGCAGGGCCACCTGCCTGTCCCCAGGATGTGCCCACAGCTTGTTCCTTTGCCTTCTCCCCCGCTGGAGGGGCACCCTGAGGGGCTGCTCTGGGCACTGGAGCTGTTTCCCCTCCCTGCCACCCTGTGCTTCATCCCAAAGCTGCAGCAGCCAGTCCATCTGGGGCTGAGGAGGCTCTTCTCGGGATGGTGAGACCATTCCCTGCATCCAGGCCAGTCCCAGGGGGAGGGCAGGGCAGGGCTGGGCCCCCCCAGTGTCCCTCTTCCCTTTGCTGGAGCGGCACAAACCAGCACAGGCTGGGAGCAGCAAACCCAGCTCCCTGTGGTTTAAATCCCAATTTCCACCCCCCTTCAGCGTAGGCTACTTTGACAGGGGTCTGCATCACCTGGATATTCTCAGGGATATTCCCAGAGATGTGAGCAGCCTCTGCTGCCCTTGAGTTGGCCCTTCTCCTGGCAAAGCCGCTGACCCTTGTGCGGATTTTCCCTTTTTATTTTTTTTTTTTTTCTGGTCTGCTCTGCCCTCCTTGGCAGGGCAGAGTGAGCTCCTGCCCTGGGAGGAAGATCTGGGTTTGGAAAAGCAGGAGGAAGAGCCCTCTTTAGGCCTTGCAGCTGCGAGCTGGATGCAGAGCAAGGCTGGACCCACCACAGACGTGCCAATGTCCCCAGTTTTTTGTCACGTTGGGACATTTTTTGAGGGAAGATCAAAGACTTCTGGTGTGCAACCAAACCCCAGATGCCGAAGGCCTGGTGGCCCAGCTGCTCCCACGGTGACAGCGATGTTGTCGAGGGAGAAAAGTGAAAGGTCACTTCTCCATGGCCAAAATTGGAAAGCCAAGTCCAGAGAAAGTTTCTCTGCGTGTGTGTGTGTGTGTGTGTGTGTGTGTGTGGACAGAGCAGAGCAGCAGCTTGAGGGATCAGGGAAAAAAAAAACATCCTATGGAAGAATCAGTGGGGCCCAGGCAGCTGGGAATCAGCACCAGGGGGTTCAAGGGGCACCCCAAATGCAGGGGGGTTAAAGGTGCTGGTGGCTGCCAGTGCAGGCAGGTCCAGGCGAGGCCCAGAGAGCCCCAGGACCAGCACAGATGGGTTTTCCAGTCCATTTAACAGAGGTCTGTGAAGGCTCAGCCTTGCTGATCAATACAGTTGCTATTTCAAGGCCATGGAGCAGCAGTGAGGAACGCGAAGGACATTATTTAAACATCAGAAAAGGGAAGGAGGGAAGGAGGGAGGAGAGGGGGAGGCAGCAGCACTGGCCCAGCACTGTCCTGGTGTCTCTCTGCCACAGCACTTAACCATTTGCAACCCCTCAGCTACACTTTAATGTGCTTTTCTCTTTCTCCACGGTGCCAGGGAAGCTGATGTCCAGCTGCTGGGGCAGCCCTGCCCTGGGCCAGCTCCTCAGCCACCCTGTGGGTCCTGCTGGTGCCCAGACTACTCCTCCAGCCCCTGCAGACAGGGCTGCAAACCACTTCCCTGGCTCCTGGGAAAGGCCTCTGTCAATATTTGCACAAGAGTCAGGCACTGTGTGTCCTCAGGGGGTTGTGGAGCTTGGTTACAGCTGCAGGGAGTAGCTGGGGAAGGATAAAATCACCTGTGGGTGGGACTGGGGAAGAGAGAAAGTGCTGCTGAGCCTCCCTCTGTAACCCCAGCGCTCCTGGGGCTCAAAGCAAAGCTGCTGCACCCACCCCAGTTCCAGCCCTGCCCCAGCTCTGGGGTCGCTGCAGCCCCGGGGCAGGCAGTGCCCACCTCGGTGGTTTGTGGTGTCCCAGTTCACCCTGAACAGCAGCAATTCCCAAGCTGGGCTTTGCTTTTGGGCTGCCAACGTGTGCCCTCTGTGCCAGCCTTTCCTCCTCCCTGGCAAGGTGCTGCTGTCAGCTCTGGGCATTGTGGATTCCAGGATTATTCCCTGGAATTCCCAGGATTAATCCCTGTGGACACGGGCACGGGCACCTCCCAGTGTGGGGGGGAGATGCCCCAGGAACAGGCTGTGGTGCCCCCCACTCTCCTCGTGTCCCTGGGCAGGGCAGGAGCTTGCAGGGGGATCTCCAGGGGTCTCCCAGGGAGCTCAACCCCCCCACCCCCTCCCTCCTGTCCCCAACAGTCACCTCGGAACAGATCGAGCACCTGCACCGGCGCTTCAAGCAGCTGAGCCAGGACCAGCTGACCATCCGGTACGGCATTCCCAGTGCCAACCATTCCATTCCCAGTGCTGCCATCCCATTCCCAGTGCCAGCCATTCCATTCCCAGTGCTGCCATTCCATTCCCAGTGCTGGCCATCCCATTCCCAGTGCCAGCCATTCCATTCCCAGTGCTGCCATTCCATTCCCAGTGCCAACCATTCCATTCCCAGTGCCAGCCATCCCATTCCCAGCGCCCTGGCCAGAGCAGCACCCACAGCCCCCGCCTTCCCGAGGGTGCCCAGGTGGGCTGTGAGGATCAGTGTGCCCCTCCCAGCCCTCCCCAGCCCTGCTGAGCCTCCTCTCCACAAATCATCCCAGGAAAAACGAGCAGCAAAGCAGTGGCCCGAGAGCAGGGTCGCTCCTGACCAACAGGCCCAGATTTCCAATCTGTTTTGGGGAGGGAATTGGGGCTGCAGTCGCCTCGTCCCCCCCCTCGGTGTCTGTGCAGGGAACCGTGCACCGGATCCTTGATGTCGCTTCCCTCGGGAAGCTCCGGCGCATCCCAGCGGCTTCCCCAGCCAGGGAGCCCAGCTCCCGCTGCCTCCCCCTCCCGGGGGTTATTTCCTGACTCGTTTGCTTTGTAAACACTTGACGGCAAACGACCAGCACAGGCCCAGCCCCGTGGCACAGCGGGACGTGGAGGAGGCTGAGGGCAAGTTTGGCAGCAGGAGCTCCTTCCCCTGCCTCGTTGAGCCCGTTTGAGGCCCTATTTCTGGGAAAACTCTTTAAAAACCACCCAGACGTTTGCAAGCCAAGCTCTGCCATCATCCCAAGTATCCCAGAGCTTCCCAAAGCCCCGTTTTAGTGGGGACCAAATCCCCCCAAAGCTGTGCCAAGCACAGACTTGCTCTCTGTCTGAATTGAGGCAAAAAGGGGTTCTCACCCAAAACCTCTTTATTCTTCCATGATTGCTTGGGAAGAACGGGGTTGGGGCTTCCAGTGGCATCTCCCCCCTCCCTCCCTCCCTCCCTCATGAGAGGTTGTCCCTGTTTCCTTCACAGCAAGGAGAATTTTGACAGCATTCCCGACCTGGAGTTCAATCCAATCAGGGGGAAGATCGTCCACGCCTTTTTTGACAAGCGGTAGGAGCACCCCCAGCACCACAGGGAGGGTCAGGGTTGGTGGTTCATCCTCTGGGAGCGGGATGTGGACAGGGACAGGTCTCTCTAAAGGCTGGGATGGAGCCGGGGGGAGAAATTACAGATGTTTAAATTACATCTTAGGGACAAACCAGGTTTGCTGAGGGATGTGATGGGGTTTGTAGTGGGCGGGAACGGGGGCTGGAGGGTCCCGCCCTCCCATCCCCCCACTGTCGGCAGGAACCTGCGGCAGGCGTCGGACGGGCTGGCGGACGAGATAAACTTCGAGGACTTCCTGACCA
This sequence comes from Empidonax traillii, assembly GCF_003031625.1. Lineage (NCBI taxonomy): Eukaryota > Metazoa > Chordata > Aves > Passeriformes > Tyrannidae > Empidonax > Empidonax traillii. Next base: position 402,278 of record NW_020956335.1, on the reverse strand, counting down.
TCATGTCCTACTTCAGACCCATCGAGATGAACATGGACGAGGAGCAGCTCGATCGCTTCCGCAAGGAGAAGCTCAAATGTGAGGCCTCCCAGAACCCAGGACTGAAGGGTGGGGGGGAAATGGCGGGAAGGGGCCGCCCTGACCCAACCACGCTCCTCTCGTCCCTTCCCAGTCCTGTTCCACATGTACGACTCGGACCACGACGGGAAGATCACGCTGCAGGAGTACAGAAATGTAACTACGGCCCCTCCCGCCCCCTCCCCGAGGCATTCCCTGCCCTGGCTTTGACCTGGCTTGGTCTGGTAGGTGGTGGAGGAGCTGCTGTCGGGGAACCCCCACCTGGAGAAGGAGTCAGCGCGCTCCATCGCCGACGGGGCCATGATGGAGGCCGCCAGCATCTGCGTGGGACAGATGGTGGGAGCTGCCCCTCTGCTCGGCTGGGGCGCTGGGGGGCTGTGCTGGTGCCAAAAACGGGGCTGGGAGGTGCCTGTCCTGCCCAGGCCACCTCCCTGCTGCTTGGGCTGGAGGTGTTTTTGCAGGCAGCAGCTTTCAGGGTGGGTTTGTTCGGTGATCAGAGCCCAGGGGGGACGAGCAAACGGCGTCCCTTGAAGCCCCATCCTCAGAGATCGGGGAGTTTGTGCTTATGGAAAAAGGTGGTCTGGGAACTAATTTGGGGCTGGCCATGGGGTACAGTGCTGTGCACTGTCCCACTGCCCCAGGGGACCCACCCCGGGCCACCCAGTGCCCCCAGACCCCTGTGCCCACTGCTGTGGGGCAGCTGTGATGTTTCCTCTCTCGCTGGCACAGGGACCGGACCAGGTGTATGAGGGCATCACCTTCGAGGATTTCCTTAAGGTTGGTGGCATCTTCCAGGAACGAGGGGGCTGGGGGGCCTCAGGGACTCTGGGGTCGGGCCCCTGGCCCCGCTCAGCCCCTTCCCCCTTGCAGATGTGGCAGGGGATCGACATCGAGACCAAGATGCACGTCCGCTTCCTCAACATGGAGACCATCGCCCACTGCTACTGAGGGGGGGAGGAGGAAGAGGAGGAGGAAGAGGAGGAGGAGGACTCAGCAGCAGCTCCATGTTCCTGACACCAAGCGCTCTGTCCCCGCCCGCGCTGGGGCTGCCGCTGCTCTCCAGAAACATTAGAGGCTTTTATCTGTAATAAAAGGTATCTCTCTTTTTACTCCTCGCTCAGAAATGCTCCGTCCACCCATCCCCCAGGGCCTGGTGGGGTGTGTCCCTGTGCAGAAACCCCGCTCCACAAACCCTGCTCTCCCCATAAATCTGCATTTTCAGCCTCTGCCCCGTGCTGTGAAGGGAAGGAGCCGTGAGCCCCCTGATCCCGGGGGGAGAGTGCAGGCAGGGATGGGGATGCCGAGGGGCAGGAAAGGGGAGGGCAGCATCCTCAGCACCTGAGAGGACAATCACATCCCACTCTGCATCCCCACAGGATGCTCAAGCCAGCAAAGACGGGAACAACTCACGGAATAACCCCAGTTTAAACCCAAACCAGCCCCCAGGGCCAGGAGGAGCCAGGCTGGGATAGAGGCAGCAGGGATGCAGGGACGTGGGCTCCTGGCAACCAGGTGGCTCCTGCCCCCACATGTTCCCGCTGGAAAAAGGCACCGGAGACAGGGGGTTGTTTACTGGTAGTAATGACTGGATGGCTCCAGGCGCGTTCCTGTCGCTAAGGCAGCCTGAGCTGGGGAGATGGAGGGGGAGAGGAAAACAAAACAAAAAAAAAAGGGCAAGGGCTATTTTTAGAAAAGCGGGAGAGATTTATTTGTTTTATCAAAAATGGCTTCCCCTGGTGACATGTTCAGTGGCTGGGAACAGAGCTCCCTCCCAGCCGACAGCGAGCGAGGGGCTGCGGGAGCCGCCACAGCCCCTCCATCCCCGCGGGCAGCGAGCGTGGGCACCTCCCTGGCTCAGCGCAACAGCAGTGCCCCCTGTGCCGTATTGTTGGGGGTCTCTGCTGTGCTCGGGCTCAGATAAATGACTCCCCTCGCAGGCTCCGGCAGCTTTGTCCCCTCGAAATCGCCACTGCCAGCCTCTGGACACGGAGCTGCTCCTGAGCAGCTCCTGGAGCGGCAGCGGGAGGAGGCAGAGCTGGCAGCGCTCACCCCGCACAGCGCAGCCCTTCCCTGCAATGCGGTCCTGCCCTGGAGGGACCTGAGCTGTTGGTTGAGGTGCCTGGTGCTGGCACACAGTGCTGGGCTGGGGCTGGGAGCAGGATTGGTGCTGGGCTGGGGCTGGGGTGGGAGCAGGATTGGTGCTGGACTGGGGCTGGGGTGGGAGCAGGGTTGGTGCCGGTGCTGCGGGGGGAAGGGGGGGTGGTCTGAGCACCAGGGATTGTGAGGGGATGGCAGTGATGGAGCTCCCGGCTGTTCCGACACGGCCATTCAGGTCCCGAAGGGCCCCGGGGCTGCCCCACAGCCCGGTCTGCATTTGCAGGGCTCTGGGGTTCCAATCCTGCTCTCCTCTGGCTCCTCCGGACACCCCCTCTCATGCCCGGCGGCCTCACAGCGGCACAACCCAGGGCACAGGGGCGGTGCCCACCCCCGACTGACACTGAACTGCTCCTGAACCTCTATTCCTCCTCCTCCTCCTCCCTGGGCCGGCCCCTCTGTGCTCCCTCCCCACCCCACCCACGTGAGGACACAACATCCAGCTCCTCCTCCCAAAATCCCCAGGTTTCAGGAGTCAGCCCAGGCTCCTTCCCCTGTATCCTCACCGGGATTTCCACAGAGACACTGCAGGACCATCCCACTCCCTGACCCCGCCGCAAGTTCCGCGCTCCCGGTCACAGTCCAGGCCCTTTCCCACCCCTGGATCCCCCAGAGGGGCTGTTTGTCCTGGGAGGAGCCTTTGATGTTGCCGTGACTGCAGGGTTTGACATCAGGTCATGGTCCCACTGCCCCTCCACGCTGTGCTTTCCTGGGACAAGACATCCAAGGGGATCCACGCCAGCCAGGGCTGGGCAGGGAATCAGAGGGCAGGAGGACTGAAGAGTATTGATAAGAGGGTAATTATTACCCCTTGAGCTAATTAGCTGGCCCTAGGTATCCTGTGGGATGGTGTGGAAAGTGTGGGAGCAGGAACTGTGGGAAGGAGGGGCTGGAGCCAACAGAGTCCTCTGCAGGAGATGGGATGAGGTGGAGAGGAGGAGGGAGGTGATGGATCGTCCAGGGCAGGAGCATCATTCCCATGCCAGAGGAAAGCCAGGGAAGCACAAGCCAGGGCTGGTGTCACACACGGCAAACTCCAGCGAGATGGCAGATAATAATCCTGTAAATCACTGGGAAATCTGGCAGAGCCCTGGGAAACCTGGCAAGGGTGAGGCTCCTGTTGCAGCCCCTCTCTGACAGCAACTGGAGCAGGGACTGGCAGAGGTGAGCAGGGGCAGGAGAGCAGAGGCTGAGTGGAAAAGGCCACAGGGTGGGAGGGGAAGGTGCTGCTGGAGGCAGACACCCCTCTGCATTCCCCTTCTGCACAAAGAGCACCCACTGCTCCTCTCCCACCACTCCTCAGCATCAGGAGAGGGATGGCAGCCCCCAAAATGCTGGAATCACTCTTCTCTCACTGCCCAAGTGGAAGAGGTCACCAAACAGAGCCAAAAAGCACTTTCTGGGGGCCTTTGCTGGTGGGTTGGCCCCAGAGCGTGTGGAGGATTTTTCAGGGCAGATTTTCCAGCACAGCTGAGCACGTCCTGCCCTGTCCTTCCCGCTGTGCTGAGCAGCTCTGGGGCTGGGCAGCTGCTGCAGGCTGAGCACACACAGCTCCCCTTTGATCTCGGATTCCCTTTGGAGCAGAGATCCTTCTCAGCAGGGAACAGGCACCTCTTTTTAGCCGAGGGTCACTGCCACCAGCAACAGACACCAGCAGTTGTTCTTGAGGCTTTTTTTCCTCCTGAACTCTTTCCCCCTAGGGTGCCTTTGGATTTTTAGCTGTCCCCAGTTACCCAGCCCGGCTGAGGGTCACCAGCCTGGCACATGACACCAGTGTGAGCCCTCACCTTCAGCACAACCCCTGCCAGGTCAGTCCTGACTGCAGCTGCTCAACTTGAGCCAAAACCCAGAGCCCATCCTGGTCTGACACAACCCTGGGCTCAGCTTTGCCCTCACCTGCACAACCTGCATAGGGGACCAGGAGCCCCCAGATGGGGAACCCGAAGGTGGCATCACCCCCCACAGGATGGTGACTCCGTTCCTGCTCCTGGAATTAAGGAAGAGGCTCCATCTAAACGTCCCCCAAGCCCAGCCTGAGCAGCCAGGCCGGGTTTGCTCCTGTCCTGCCCCACTCCAGCGCAGGGTTAATGAGCACCCAGGCAAGCAGGACAAGAGCCCTTTTCACAAACCACACTTCAGCTCCCCTCGTGGATACTCTCCAACAGCCTGAGTGCCCTCACTTGCATTAGGAATGCCAGTTCCATGCACGCACAACCTTCTGCTGTGCTGCAACCTCCTGAAATGAGATCCAGACCCCAAAGGACCACCCTGTGATCCACCCGGTGGAGCTGCATCCAGAGCCAAGGAAACTGGGAGCTCCTTGCTCCACTGGAGGGGACACAACCCTGCCAGGATCAGGATGGGTTGGTGACCAAAGAACGGGTGATTGGCAGGGCTGAGAAAGCAAACACTCCACAGGCAGGTGCTGCAAAGCATCCCCCTCCCACGGGCTCCAGGAGGAGGTGGCCTCGGCACAGGCAGGGCAGGAGCAGAGGGAGAAGGAGGGAGCAGGAATGTGCAGATGGGCTCCAGGAAGAGGGCTTGGACACGTGGGCACAGCACCAACTTATCTGCTCCTTGCAGCAGGGAGAGGGAAGGAGAACAAAGCTGTCCTGAGATAACAGAGCAAGATAAGCAGAGCCAGAGAGGGAACAGGGCAAGGGCTGGGGCAAGGAGGGAGGAGAACAACGTGGGAGCTCTCTCTGCTCAGCACCTCAGGAGTCACAAGGCTGAAGTAACCCCACCGCCCCCCCCAAAGTCATTTTTTTGCAACAGGAATTTGTCATGTTTCTGCTGAACTCTCATCCCAGCTATGTATCCGTGGCACTTCTTGCTCTTCCAGGAATGGAGGGAGGGAGCTGGCTTCCCAGAAACAGGAAAAGAGACTAAAGCTTCATCAAAGATCAGATTTATTGGTCAGACAGAATGACTTTGCCTCTTGCACTGCTTGTTATCCATCACAAGGGAAAAGCCAAGTGTTAAAAACCAAGAACATGAGAAATTTGGCTCAGGGGTCATGGAAAACCAGCCCAAGCCAAAGAAGGAAAAGCTGCTCTCCAGGCAGGAGGGCAGCAGGAAGCTCTCCAGTGACTGGAGAAGGGCTGAAGTGACATCCCAGCCCCTCTCCTGCAGGTTTGGGCACATTCCTTCACCCCTCCCAGGCACTTTTACATGGATTCCATCAAACCAGCAAAAAGATGTTCAGTTAAAACTTAACCTTGGTTAACAGAACTGGCACGGCTTTGGTTTGCACCAGTTAAGTTTACGAGGGCAAACCATAACCCCAGAGCTGTTTTAAAGGAGTGAAACAGGTCCAGGGCTGGGGCTCTTGTTCTCCAAGCTGGTTTCCCCTCGGTCAGTGCCACCTGGGTTTAGGGTGAGTGCCCCTTCAGCCTGGGGGCTCCTCCACAGCACTGGTGACCTGGGCAGGGGCACTGGGGCCAGCTCAGGATCAATTCCCAGCTGGGAAGCAAGGACAGCATCAGAAACCAAGCCCCAAGCACCTGGGGAAACCCTCCAGGTGCTGTGGAAGGACATGATCCAGCAGAGGACACACCTTTGTTCCAGTGCATGGGGCTGGTTCACCCTGCAAGACTCAGGAACAAAATCTCACAAACACGTGTATGCAGACAATTAAAAAATATTTAATCTGGAGTTTCAGGGGATTAAAAAAATAATTCTTTTTAAAATAATTCTGATGTGTGTGGCCTGCTGAGTTCCCAAGCATCCAGTCTGGCCTGGGCCAACCTTCCCCTCCCTCTCTCCATCACCTTCCCCTCTCCCAACCTTTTGTGCGTGGTCCTGTTCCTTGACACATTCCAGTGCCTTCCAAGGAAAACAAGCACGAGCAGCTCATTACCAGGACACAAATACCATGCCTGTGGCTCAGCAACATGCTTTCCTCAAGTTCCTGGTGGGTTTTTTTATCCCCCTCTCGCTGCAGGCAGGAACTCCTGAGTGTGCTCCCACCCCTCACGCTGTGCCCCTCCGGCTTCCCGAGCGTGTCCCCTGCCAAGGTGGGACCAGCAGCATCTTTCCCACAAGCAGCAGGATTTTGGTTCACCCTGCAGTGTGATGTTCATGTTCCCTGTCCCCTCCACCAGGGTGGACAGCCCCACATTCCAGGGATGTGCTCCAGGGCAGCCCTTGGACTGCCTGTGTTCGTATCCCCACGTTTGGGCAAATCCCAGCCCGTCGTCCTGCAGCCAACACCCCCCCTCTGAGGGGCTTGTCCCACGTGGATTTGTCCTGCCTGGCCCCCCGAGGCCGAGGAGCCCCTAAATGCTGTCGTAGGGCATGGCCAGGCCGATGTTGTAGCTGTAGCCCGTGAGCTCGTCGTAGGACGAGCGGCAGATGGGCAGGACGCTGTCCCCCGCCAGCTGCTCCCCTGAGAACTCGTAGGAGTAAATGATCCCTCGGTACCTGCACAGGACACAACCAGGGCACACCCCTGAGCCTTCACTGCGTGCCAGGGAAAGGAACGACCACCATAAAGGATGGTCCCAGTTAAAGAGCTCTGGGAGCTGATATAAACCCCCCTCCCTCCTGCACCAGCCTGTGCAGTGCAACACAGAACATCCCTCCTGCCTCCCTCCAGGGACCCAGCAAGCCCTGGGAATGAATCATCCCCTCCAGCACTGCAGAGACGTGACTGTCATCTGCTGAAACGTCTCCAGCCCGCTCAGGACGGGGGAAGAGGAGCCCGTTGTCGTTTGATGGTTCAGTCACACAGGGAGCAGCCTGGGATGCAAATACCAAAACCTGCCGTTTAAATACCAGTACTTTTCCTTCAGGAGGAGACATCATAGCTAATATTTAGAGCATGGAAAAGGCTGCATTCCCTCTCTGGCTTCAGTGGCCTTTACGTTCCCCTGCTGAGAAAGAAATGCATTTTTTTGTGCTGAACAAAATGAAGAGCCAATTCCTCCCTTGTTTTGAAAACATTATCCTAAAACTTTTTTTTTTCTTTCTTTCTTTTTTTTTTTTTTTTTTAGATGCTTTACCTCCTCTGTTCCTGCTCTGGATCATGACTCAGGGGCTTAGTGTGCTATTTAAAAATACATAGGAGAGCAGATCTGTGAGAGCTGCCTCGAGACTCACTTGCGATGCACGGCGGGGTCGTCGTCCGTGCCGCTGCTGCCCCGAGGATTCCTCTCCTCAGGGATGTTTGCCGTGATGAGACTGTGAGAATTGAACCACACGTGGCGAACTGGATGCCTGGAAAACAACCCACAGCTCTGGGTGAGGTGCCACCCGCACTGGACTCCCAAAATCCGAGCGCAGGAAAGGAACCGCTCTGGATTAAACAAGGATTCGTTTAGGTCGGGGCTCGTTCTATGGCCAGAGGTTGGGAACCTGCACCTCTGGCTCTTCTACTCCAGCCTGGAGCAGGAACCTGCACCTCTGACTCCTCCTCCGGCCCGAAGCAGATCCCACATGTTCTACCCCCATCTAGTGGGCTCTCACCAGAACACACGTGGAGGTCAGAAAATCTGTTCCAAACTCGGCAGCGCCAGGCTGTGAGGGATGGGGGCTCTCTGCTCGTTTGCTGCTTTAAGGACTGCAGCTCACTCCTGGGAAGAGCAGGGTGCTTCCCAAAATAAAGGCTAATAAAGGACCCCCAGGCACTGAACTATGGCTCACTTAGAAATGCACTCTGTGGCACGGAGTCATGGAATATTCTGGGCTGGAAAGATCCAGAGGATCATCAGTCCAGCTCCTGGCCCTGCACAGACACCCTAACAATCCCACCCTGTCCCTCAGAGCGTTGTCCAAACCCTCCTGCAGCTCTGGCAGCCTTGGGGCTGTGCCCACTGCCCTGGGGAGCCTGTTCAGTGCCAACCACCCTCTGGGGGAAGAACCTTGCCCTGAGATTCACCCTGAGCCTGCCCTGACACAGCTCCAGCCGTTCCCTGGGGGCTGTCCCTGCTCACACAGAGCACAGGTTGGAGCTGCCCCTCTGAGGAAGCTGCAGACCCCAGTGAGTCTCCCCTCAGTCTCCTGCAGCTGGACAAGCCAAGTGCCCTCAGCTGCTCCTCGTGTGGCCCCTCCAGACCCTTCCCCATCCTCATGTCCCTCCTTTGGATGCTCAGTCTGGTCTTCACTTTTTTTCTCTCACTGGGGAATAAATTCAGCCCAAACCACTGCACCAGCATTTTCTGTCCAAGCAGGAGTAACCTGTCCCCTCATCTCCCCGACCCCAGTCACCTCCCCTGGCTTCCACCCTTGTTTTCTGTTCCTGGGGCTGCAGCTGTGGACACCACCACACACAGCCCTTATCTCAGAAGGTCTGTGTGACTGAAGCGATCCCTTCTCATTCCTCTGTAGATTGAACAGTATTTTAAATGCCTCATCTAATGGTTTCACTTTGAGGACATCCCCCAGCTCAGCCCTGCCCTGCCTGCCCTCCTCCTGCAGCAGCACTAACGAGCGTGCCAAGGAGACAATCAATGGAATATTGTCCTTAATGCATCAGCCACAGCACAACAGGCTTTATCATTCCCAGGGTCAACACAGAAGGCAATACCTGCTATTAATCAATGACAGCTGCAGCTTGAACTTCTCTGCCTGTAAATACCTCATCTAGCTCCTCTTTGGGGAAGGAAGAAAAAAAGAAATCAGGATT
>NW_020956335.1:391712-393283 GCF_003031625.1 Empidonax traillii | reverse complement strand
ATCAATGGAATATTGTCCTTAATGCATCAGCCACAGCACAACAGGCTTTATCATTCCCAGGGTCAACACAGAAGGCAATACCTGCTATTAATCAATGACAGCTGCAGCTTGAACTTCTCTGCCTGTAAATACCTCATCTAGCTCCTCTTTGGGGAAGGAAGAAAAAAAGAAATCAGGATTTATCTGCTCATTTAATGGGTATCACTCAGAGCTACAAGGGGCTACATCCTTGAGTCTTCACCCAAATGAAGCCAAATCCCTGGGAATTGTATCTGGATCAGGAAATCTGAATTTGGCTGTAGCAACTGTCAGCTCCAGGATACTGATCTCTGCTTGTACTCCCAGTACTGAACTACTTGTGCTTTCAGTACAAACTGGTATTTTAGTATTTAAATGAGTTTAAATACCAGCCTGGCTTTGATCAGCACTGTTAAGGGAATGTGAGAACGTGAGGAGCAGAAACACAGGGACTGGGGAGGGATCCACTGGGTGGAGAGAGCCAGAACCAGCCACTGAAAACAGCCAGTGCAAGGTTCAATAAGCAGAGCGGTTGGGGATGGGGCAGGGAGAGGTCAGTGACTGAACTTCATGGAAAATCCAGGGGGGAAAATCTCCCTGCTGTCCAACACCGACCGAAGCGCTCGTTAACTAATGAGCAAAAGCCCTCGGCAGCTAAAGGGCACACAGAGAAACACATGACTGCAGGTGGGCAGGCAATCTGTTCCCAAATCACAGGAACACTGAACAGAACTCTCCAAAACTTATCCCTTTGGTGCCTTTTGGACCCTGTCTCCTGCCCACACTCCTCCCTCCCGCCAGCCGGACCCCCCAAACGCCGCAGGCCAGGGCCCCACTCGGCTTACCTGGCGTGCATCTCCCACAGCTTGGTGCCCATCCGCTGGTCCCACACGCACACCAGGCCCTCTTCTCCTCCACTGACCACCTTCCAGTAGTCCATCTGCACCGCAGACACTCCCAGCTGGTGGGCGTAGAGGGAGCACACGGACTCGCCCCGGCGCAGGTCGAACACCCTGACCCTGAACCAAAGCCAGGGAGAGAAAACAGGGATAAAACCAGCTGTGGACACGCAGGCAGTGGGTTCTGAGAGCACGAGGATTCCTGGGGTCATGAAAACGTATCTGGGACAGCAGCAGCCCCGTGGCCACTCCAGGGCTGGAAAACCAGCCCGGTCCATACTTTTCACCACTGAGTTTTTCCTCGGACTTCTTGTTATCAGAAGGTTTTTCAGGCAGACCCTTCCCACTATACAGAACCTCCCTGACCTAAACAAGGCCTCTTTACATGTCCTCAGACCCCAGCTCTGGGGTCCTCAGAACAAAGAAGGATGTGGAGCTGCTGGAGAGAGTCCAGAGGAGGCCACGGAGATGCTGCCAGGGCTGGAGCCCCTCTGCTCTGGAGCCAGGCTGGGACAGCTGGGGGGGTTCACCTGGAGAAGAGAAGGCTCCAGGGAGACCTGAGAGCCCCTTGCAGGGCCTAAAGGGGCTCCAGGAGAGCTGGAGAGGGACTGGGGACAAGGGATGGAGGGACAGGACACAGGGAATGGCTTCCCA
>NW_020956335.1:346001-391311 GCF_003031625.1 Empidonax traillii | reverse complement strand
GATATTGGGAAGGGATATTGGGAAGGAATCTTTCCCTGTGAGCATGGGGAGGCCCTGGCCCAGGTTGCCCAGAGAAGCTGTGGCTGCCCCTGGATCCCTGGAAGTGTCCAAGGCCAGGTTGGTTAAACTTGGAGCCACCTGAGGTAGTGGAAGGTGTCCCTGCCCACGGCAGGGGGTGGCACTGGATGGGCTTTAAGGTCCCTTCCAGCCCAAACCATCCTGCGATTCTCTGTGTCCATGATACAAAATAAAAGTGCCATTTGGAGAAAGCTCCTCTGTCTGTGCCTCCCAAAACATCAGCAATGCCATGAGGCACAAAATCCCGTGCTTTGGGCACCCTGCTAACACACCCTACCCCTGGCAACCAACCCACATCCACTCGGGATGAGGGGCAACATTAGTACTGGGATCAAGGGAAAGGATTCCACAGATTTCAGAAGACACTAAATGTGTGGCAAATTAAAGACAAGAAATGGGAATTACACATTTACACCCTTAATCACTAACATTAAAACAAAGCCATCCACTGGCACCCAGCAGCCAGCATCTCTTCTCTCTTCAAAAATGCAGCCACTGACTGCGGGCAGATTTCAGGTACCTCTGGTTTTCAGGCATTATTGACCTCTCAGACAAAGCATTTGGAAGAGAAACGTAAGGAATACTCAGCCAGAAAAGAACTAGGGGAGAAGAACTGGGGATTTCAACCCCTGCTACAAGGCCACAAAACCAGTTCAAGTTCATGGTGGGAGGTTTTAAACCCAGCACATATCACAAAGAAGTATATTTTTCTGATCCTTACACATCAAGATTAAGAGATGAAGCAAAGTACACCAGTGAATAAATAAATGAATGCAGCAAGTGAAAACAGAAGGAAAGGGGAAATACTGATCTCAGATTTGAAAGGAAGCCAAAGAAAGTTCCTCCCAGCTGATGGCCATCAGGAGTGAAAGCATCAGGTCCACATTAATTCCAGAAAAGGCCAAAACACGCTTGTTCCAACACATTAACTGTGCTTTCTTCCATACCCCTGCTACGACCCTAATGGTGTTGTGCAAGCCTTGCCTTTCCCTTCCTCAAACGGAGATTGCAGCGCGTGATTTTACAAACAACACATTTTGGTGGCTGAAAGAAAAAGGCAACACAACAGTCCAGAACTCCAGCAGAGCAACATCCATCTGACAGGCAGCAAAACACGCTGGAACGGGCCGAGGGACACGCTCCGTGCGGCTGGGATGGGAACATCCCATCCTTCATTTGGGATGGAGACAAGGACCTGCTGCCTCCAGCTCCAGCAGAGAGGAGCTTTGGCTCCATTTTGGAGCTGTGCTTTGGGTGAGGATGGGCTATTTTGGAAGGGCTGCTGTCCTGCCTGTGCTCTGCACGGAAATCAAAGCTGCTCCTGTTTGGAAGGCTCAGCTGGAAGCGAAGGCCCGACTGAGTCCTGCTTATTCCATTAGCCAGCGCCCAGGCTTCAGGCAGGTGTCCATCCTGGCATGCCCCTGGAAGAATCACAGGCACACTTGTGCTGCTCAGATGTGCTCTGAAGGAAAAAAAAAAAGAGGAGCGTTTTGCCAACCTGATGCGATGCTGTCACGCAGACCTGGCACGGCCCGGCTCCTCCTGCCTCAACAGCTGGGCTCAGCGGGAGCACTCCGGGCTCATCCCAGCTCTGGGAGCGCTGGGGAAGGTGTTCTCATGACCAGGCTTTGACCCTCCTGTTAGACTGACTCGAAATTAAGCTCCCTTGCCTCCAGGAAAGCACAGAATACATGTTTTGATCCAGGTTCCCGGCGACTGGGCTTGCCATGTGTTTGCTTTCCCAACGCTGTTCTCCATCCCAGCTCCCACCACGGAAAAGCAGGATCAGCACACGCTCCCTGCTGTCACATCTCCTGCCAGACTGAAGCACAGCTCGGAAATCAAATAAATCAGGAGTGTTTTTGACGGGGAGACAGATTTTACAGGTCCTACCAAAACTGTTTCCCAAGCGTTACTTCTCAAAATCACGGCTTCTAATAAAAGAACATCCTATTCCAGTGAAATTGTGAAACTGCTGCATTTAATTCAAGCAATAAGTGTTCCCACTGGCCACCAGCAGTCTGAACTCCCATGGCAAGGTCCCTCTTTAGTAGATTTGCTCCTTAACAGGGCTGTGGAGTCTCATTCCACCTGTGGATGCCCGGCACCTTCAGGCAGCAGCACGTGAGGAACTGACCTTGGAGGTACCTGTGGTCCTGCCTCCTGGATGCCACACCTGTTTGCTGAACTGTTAATTCCTAACTTCTGGCTATTTTAGTGACAGTCAACCCCTTAAACTCAGTCAGTGCTTGAGTTGAAAACCCAAAAAGCTTTCTGGAGGGGAAAGAGCACAGACTCCAAAGGGAGTAAATCCCAAACCCACTGAAGGCACATCAGCTTCAGCTACTCTCCTGTCACCGTGCAAGAGATCAAAATTGGAGGCAGTTTCACTGAGGTGCTTTGGAAAATCAATTATCTGCTTTTATAGGGGGAAAAAAAAGCCTCCCAAGGACTCAAGTCCACTCATCAAACTCCAGACATCTCCTTCACCCTGCGTGCCGAGCAAAGCGTGAGGTTTGCTTGCACTGCCTATTCACTGAGGAAAGGAGGGGGGAGAAAAAAAAAGCTCTTTGACAAAATAATCATTTTTGCAAGCTGCTGCTCTGGAGGGACAGAGGTCTGGGATTTGGCAGAGGGAAGTGCCCGCCTCCCAATCTGATCCCACCACCACAGCACAGCACCACCTGCAGCCTGGTGCCTGGCATGGGGGGGGAAAAGGAGGAGGGAAGGAAGCTGGAGCCATTAGGGACTGGCTCCCTGCCATCCCACATCTCCTTTGGAGCACTGGATCAGACCCCACCGATGGCTCGCCAGGAAAAAAAAAAAAAAAAAAGGAAATCTAAAAATTGGCCTCCGAGGGTCTTTTTAAGCACTTTAATCCTCTCGCGCTGCCCGTTCCCAGCGCGCCCGCTCCTGGCACCGGCGGCTGTGCGGGGAAAATCCTGCTCCCCAAGCCAAGGAGTTAAAGAGAAAGCTGCTAATCAGCTAAATAGAAGCTGGAATCTGTTCATATGGAAGTCTCTTTTTTTCCCCCTGTCACCTGAGGGACATCGCAGTGTTCCGAATCACGCTCTTGACATCGTTTGGCAGACGGGCCCCCTCTCGTCCCTAACGGTTCATCCCCGAGGTTGGGTTTTTTTTTCATATCAGAAAGTGAGCTTTTAAATGCCAAACTAATTTTGCGGCTGGTGGCGGGGAAGGGGGAAGATATTCCAAGTGGCCTCGCTGGGCTGTGCACCAACTGCGTCCACCAAATGGCTGGAAAAGCAGAGTCTTCCCAGGGAGCTTCCCGAAACAAAGCCCCGCCACAGGCGCATCCAACTATTACCTAATAGTTTGTTCCCTCGGGCCGTGGCTGCATTTGGAACCACCAAGAGGAGAAACCGGTTCCAGCAGGTCCAGATGCAGGGCAGCAGGGTGGGAAGGCTGGTGGCACTCACCTCCTGTCCTTGTTGCCCGCCACGAGCATGTGGGGAGGGCTGTCGTGGAGGTTGACACACGTGAAGTCACCTGTGGAGTTGCCCACCTTGGTCAGGCACTGGTTTGTCTCCAGGTTGTAAAGAAGGATCTGCCAGAAAGGGGACAAAACACAGGACATGTTCATTCACAGAGCACCACAAGGAGGTTTTGCTGCAGCACAGGGTAGAGTTGTTACCACCAGAGATGTTTTTGTTTGTTGCCTGGTGTGTCACACATGGTCAGGATGCAGATTTAGCCCTGTTAAGAGGGGGATACAACACCCCAGGAACACACCTCTGGTATTCCTAGAGATTTTTAAAGCTCCACTCTTGTTGCCCCAGTCCTGCACCACAAAATGAGCCTCTCCTCTCTCAACTTCCCCCTTCAGATCTCTGCAGCTGCACAAATGGGAAATAAAAGGCCAGGCAGCATCAGTGTCTCTGCTCTGGCAAATGCTGAAATAATACCTGCAGATTGTGTAATATCAGTGTCTGTCAGGGGGGATGCAACCTCAGAAGTAAGGAAATCAGGTGTCCCTGTGGAATCCATCAGGAAGCAGGGATGCACCACCAGTGCCACCCAGCAGCAGACAGGGCAGTTTCTCCAGGTCTGTGAGGAAAACCAAACAGGTTCTTCACCAATTTTCACGTTGCAAAGTTAAGAGCAAAGAGCACCAGCACCGAGAAGGTTCAGACAGACGGGCTGAGAGAGGCAGGTCCAGTCAAGTGCAGCAGAAATTGCAGAGCAGAACTGAGAGCTGTGGTGCAGATCACACACACCAGGAGGAATATCACATCTGAAGTGGCAGCTCAGATGGCAAAGGCATAAAAAACAAGCCCGATTTCAGGCAACATCCGAGATGATTCAACCAGAGCCCGGACGAGAGGGATGAGCTGTTCCCCCTCCTCAGTCACTTCAATCATGTTTGCTGTCCTTCCTCTGGGGCCAGATGAGATTTATCTCTTTGGGCCTTTCAATTTAGGAGAAACAAGTATTTTTAGAAGCAGGAAAACGTCCTGGTCGAAGCCCAGCGGAGCTCAGCACTGCACCTGGCCTTACATAACTTCATAAACATTATTAAATTTCACGGTGATGCTCCTTTCAATTAAAAGAAACCTGTGAGCATGAGAGGAGTTAATGGCACTTAAAATATCAGGAGAAGCTCACGGCAACACCAGCAGGGCCACGGCAACGTCACATCAATATCCTTTACCTCCAATTTGCTGGTTATAGCCAGTGCAGCCTTAATAAACATTACACAATCTCTAGGTATTATTTCAGCATTTGCCAGAGCAGAGACGGTGATGCTGCCTGGCCTTTTCCTTCCTACTTGTGCAACTGTAGAGATCTGAAAGGTTGAATTAAATGAAGAGAGGCTCATGTTGCGATGCAACAAAAGTGAAGCTTGAAAAATCTCCAGGACTTTTAAATCCTCTCTCTCTCTCTCTCTCTCCAGAGAGGCAGAGAATTTACAGGTTCCCTCCACCTGCCACTTCTCCCAAGCAAAGAGCAGGTAGGGTTCAATTCACACATGTTACCAGCTCCCTATTGGGATCAACACATTCACATCCCACTTCCTTATAAGATTTATAATCTCCCAACCAGTCCTTTGTGAACTTATCTGCCTCCAAATACCAGTCTTTAACATGTTATTTTTCATCCTTAACGCCCAAAAAACCAAAGCCATTTTTACTCCAAAGCTCTGTAAAACCAGGGAGGCTCTATACTTGCAGTGAGGCTTAGGGCATAGAAGTTGCTTAAAAAATTCATTTAAACTTGCCCACCGAGGAGAAAGTCGCCACAAACTGCATGGAGATGTTAATCTTCGAGGTGCAGAGCAATTTTACAGGCTGTTCTCACTCGCAGCCCAGCTCCCAGCAGCTCACTAACCAAACCCAGAGATAATGACGTTCTGGCAAAGGAACCTCGAAGAGTTTTCACCGCGAAGGAAATTAATATCTGGGCCTGGCAACCAAATCTCTCCTTGGAAAGTTCTGAACAAAAGACAAGAGTCAATAAAGTGCTGAATTCAACCTAAGGACAATAAGTGATGGGGTCAGGAGCGAAGTATTCCAGCTCCCAGTTGAGCCTCTTCCCAGTTGGATGGAAAAACTCCGGAGAGGAGAGGGCCAAGAGCTGCTTTCCCAAAAGTCCCCCGGGGCTAATGCTGACAGGGAACATCCATAAACTATTAATTTACCTAAATGGCCGTGGCTCCCATCTACCCCATAAACATCTGATACATCCTTGAAGATTCAGCTCTGGCCATGGAAGACCATAACTACACGTTCCCCCTTTGGCAGCCTCAGCTCCAGCCCTGGGGCAAAACTCACAGGTACCACCAGCTGAGAAAATCACTCCTTTCTCCTCACATAACCTGCAGATGGCTACTAATTTAAAGCATTTGCAGCTAAGAATATAAAAATATAAAGTATAAAAAATATAAAGCTTCACATGCACAAAAATGGAAGGAAAGCTTCTGCCTCACCATCTCCTACCCCCTCAAATTCCTTCTCTTCCCATGCCAGTCTCTATCCTTTTAAAGGCTGTTTACTTTAACGGCACTGATTGCTAAAATAACATTTCTTTCAAACTTTATCATGCACACGTGTCTTTCCAGCCAATTAGCCCCATCACTGGAAGATTCTCTTTGTGATCTTCAGGATTTGTCTATCTCTAAATTCAACTTGTCCTCAGCGATTTCATGCTCTGCAAATGAATTCCAACATGTTTTCGTGGCAAACTGATAAGGAAAGAAGCAAAAAGCACTCAAGAGTGCTGGGTTGTTTTTTTTTTTTTTCAAGTCTGAATAATGATTTCTTGAAGACAAGGGGTTTAAAAGCACACTGAGGACAATTTTGAAGTTCTGATGAGCTCTCCTATAATATCCCAAGGCAAGAAGGATTTTCTTTACAAAGGCCAAGGAGAAAAAATGGAAATACCTGGTCAATAGGGACTTGAAATAAGGGCCTGTGTGTTAAAGGGCAGATAAAGCCTAAGATCTTCGAGAGGTTTATAATCCTATAATGCACACTGCAAGGGGATTACCCTTTTAAAGGTATTTATAATCCCATAATGGACACCCAAGACCAGTGACCTAATAGGTACCAACCGAGGGGAAGCGAACCCAGAGCGCTTGGGTGTGAAATGAAGTGTCCTGGGATGACACACTGACGAGATCCCTGCCCCCAGTGGGACCTGGGGGGGGCCAAAACAGGGAGGAGAAGAGTTAAATACCCCAGGCAGACCTTCTGGGGAGCCAAGGCAGGGGCTAAGAAGTGTTCCCCATTAACACTGCCCAAATGAACAGTGCCAGCCCCTCGGCCGGGAGCCAAGCAACCTCCCAGAACGCTCAATAATTCAGGGAGCCAGGAATAGCCAGAGTACCTTCACCCTTCTGTTTAGTTAAAGACCACAGAGATTAGAAAACACATTATCCACCTCGCAGGCGATTCTTCCCGTGTTACAAGTCCCTTAACGACCTTTACCATCCCTCCCTCTCCCTCTCTCTCTTTTAATAAGGCTGAGCAAATGGGACTTCATTTTCTCCCACTGCCACAGACTAGTGCTATTAATTATTCATGCTCATACTCTCCCTTTTGTTAAGGCAGTGCATTAGACTGATTTCCCTCTTCGCTGGGTGAGTTGGGCGAGGCTCAACCTGTGGCCGCTCTCGGACAGGCGCTCCAAGAAGCTGGAAAAATTCATCAGCCAAGGGAAGGGGAGAAAGGAGAAATCGCTGCAGAGCAGTGGGTAGGGGGAACTCTCTTTTAAACGCTGTCCAAGAACTCCTGAAAGGGGAGGAAAATTAATTCCCAAAGAATTAAAGCCCCTGCAGCCAGAATGGCTGAGCTGGGAGCTTTGTTACACCGCGCAGCTAAGTGAGGTCAAGCGTGGTCCATGTGCTCTGGACTGAGATACTTCCAAGAAAAACCAAGGAACTGAAGGGAACGCTGCTGATGGAACCCTTCCATGCGTGTCCAAGGCCCCAGCAGGTGTTTGGGGATCCTGGGTTGCCGGAGATGTCTTTTTTGGACGCAACAGCGAAACAACAAATCCCCCAGCGCTCGTTATCAAAGAGCCCGTGGCGCTTTCCACAGGAGCAGGGGTGTCCAACCCACTGTCCTGGCCAGCAGCCAGCACCCCACTGCTCTGGGGAGGAGCTGCTTGGCCTCTGCAATCCCAGGCCTGCCTCCTCTCCAAAGTGAGGGCACTGGGAAGAGCGAGGTCTCTGTGCTGTATTTTCAGTTCTAACTTAGCTCAGGTATCGAAGGCAGGATGATAAATATCAGCTAAAAGCGCGATTGTAAAACCACACTCAAAACCTACATCCTTTTCCTCACTGAACAACACACAGGATACATCAAAGAGCCACTCTGTTCGGGAGGAATCGTTTAGGATGGAGCTTTCTGTCATTTTAGAGACGGAGGATCAAAATAAAACAAACCCAGGAACAAGCAGCAAGCCTGGGTACAGAATTTACATTTATTTTCATTTTATTCTCCCCTCTTCCTTCTGTCCATCCCTCTGCCAACTGGAAAAAGGAAACACTGCCTGAATACACACACAAATACTGCCAGCAAAAGAAAGGGTTGTGAGATTTCAAGCCCCCCCTAAATAAAGAGGGATCCTGGTTTTTTTCCCTCAGATCAAACCCATCCCATTCAGAGGGTATCCCCAAAAGCAGGAAGGCTGCCCCAAATGCCTTTGTGGCAGAACTCATCCAATTAAGTACAACACATGGCACACTCTGCTGCAAGTTGGGATTTTTATTTCTAAAGCGAGGTGGAAAAAAAAGAGTATTTTTAAAGTTTACAAGGCTCGGGGGCACAGTCTCCCAGTGCAAATGTACTGGATTGCCCACTGTAAATACGGCAGATAACACTGCAGCAACAACAGAACCAATTTCACTGTTAACAAATGCAGGGTCAGCACGCTGAGACTTGCACCCAGAGATAAAGTGTTCTGGCTCCATAAATTCAAGAGATGAGCTAAGATTTAAAAGGGAGCAGCTGAGGGAGACAGACAGACAATCAGAGAGAAAGAAAAAGAGTAAATCAAACACAAAACAGCCAGTTTGGAAAAAAAAAATTAAAAAAATAAATAAATAAAAAGCAGTTAATATCCATGAATAATGGATGTTTGATTTAAAAGCAGTTTACTCCAATATGATGTAATTTTTGACAATCAGCCAGAGAGACTATTTTGCAGGTCCTCGCCAGATATAAGTCATTGTGTAAAGCTGGTAACACAAGGGCTCCTCTGAGCATGTGGAAAATTGACTTTCATGCCATCCTGGAGGTGACTTTGTGCTGGCAAACGTGGGCTGAGCTGCACCAAGAGCCCGGAGCCACGCTCAGAAACCCCCCAGAGCCCCCACAAACCCAGCGGGAGCGGCAGCTCCCCGCTCCTCCCCACCCCTCCACCTGCTGCAAAGTCCCCCCCACGAGCTGCACACAAGTGGAGTGTGTCGTGTGGGTGGTTTTGTTTTTTTTTTTTTTGAAGTTTTTGCCTCTGCCCCGAGTTCCAAAGTGAGGCTCCAAGCTGGTGGGAAGAAGGAGAGCCAAGCCTTGCGCCGGCGCTGCCAGCGCACCTGCAGCCCTCGCCGTTCCAGCGCCGGACACTGCCAGCCCCCGGGAGCTGCCAGCCTGGATGGGCCTGGGATGGGCACAGATGCCTGCTCTGACCTGCACTGGGGGCTGCAGGCTCACTGCACTCCAGTGCCCACTGAAGGGATGGTGTGTTTACACACCCAGCCACCCGCTCACTGGGAAAACCTGCCCGGGCCCAGGAATGAGCTTACCCCAACACAGGGGAAAGGAAAAGCAAAGGGGTTGCTAAAAAGCAAGGGAGTTATTAAAAAGCAAGGGAATTATTAAAAAGCAAGGCAGTTATTAAAAAGCAAGGGAATTATTAAAAGCTGCATGACTCTCTGGGTTTTGTATCACCCCGAACACCCCTGGCACATCCTCCCCGCTGTGTTTTCCAAACCTCAGACACCCAGCTAAGCCGCCCTGTGAGGCACTCACCGTTCCCTTAAATAAGGGGCAAAACCAGGGTGTCCTCACTGGCAGCCAGTGCAAAAGGCATTGATTTATTTAGTTTAACTTGCAGAGGTATTTCTGGTCATTTCCAGGGGTTAATCAACGCATCATGTAAAGCTTTGAGCAAGGGAAAGTTCTGGTCTCTCTGCTGGACTCTGGTCCTTGTAGTGTCTGACAGGGTTCAGGTCCTCAGACAGGTCTGATTCTCTGACAGGACACCAAAGAGTTTAGAAAGAAAAAGGTATTTAAAACACCTTTCAGCACCTTCAGAGATCTGCTAACACTCTGCAGCTCCTCAAAGAGAAACAAGTCCCATTTGCTCAGATTCAGTCCCCAGCCCTCCTACTATGAAAACAAGAGTTCCTAAAGGTTAATTTATTGAAAAATTGGGCTATTCACAAGGGTCACGGGGGTTAACAGAAGTGGGGGGAAAAAAACCCAGCCACCAAACACACTTTTAGAAGAAGAAAAATCAAGATAAAAAAGCTTCTTTGGTAGGAAAAACACCCAAATCCTCCCACGTTTATTAACTTTTTTTTTTCTTTTAGCTCTGAATGAAGAACTAAGCCAAGTACTGCTTGTACCAAGAACTGCTGAATGTGTTCAAAAATTTGAACTGAATTTTAATTACAGGAAGAAAGTCGGGTTTGAGGTTTTTTTGTCCTTCCCCACCCCAAGAGAATAAAAATTTCAAGAAATGAATTGCAAGAAATAATCAACCTATAAACGTCAAGAAATAATTCACGAAGCTCACCTGAACTGCAGCAGGGAGACCAGAGTCACCTGAGAGCAGATGGGAGGTTATAAATACCCCAACTGTGAGAAAAGCTTTGCTCAGACCCTACAAGCAGATTGCATCAGAAATCTGATGAAGTCAATCCTGACATTTATCATGTTCCATGTTTAAGAGGTTTATATTGTAATATATTTTATATATTTATTATTATTGTTATCCATGTACAAGCCTAGATGGGAAAACAGATCTCAGTATTCCCAGAATTTGGAATTCAAGGGAAATAGTGCATTCCACGCTGAAGTATTAATGAATTATTGAAATATGATTGAAGAAATTCAGTTTAACATTTAAAAAAAAAAAAAAAAAGAGCCCCACAAGCAATAACCAGACAAACTTCCAAGAAACAACAACATATTTGGGTTGTCTGATGCTTGAACTTCCCAGAGCTGAGGCATTTCTGTTCTCCCCCCATTCCTGCAAGGGTGTCTGTCGTCTGACAGTAGGCGAGTCTAGGCCGTGGATTTGATGTTTTTCTCCTCTCCAACATAAAAGATCCCACAAATTTTATGCCTCAGATCTCCCCTCTGCTGTCAGTTTTGGTTAAAATTAGAAAATGATTAAAAAAAAAAAAAAAAAGAGAGAGAGAGAGGCAAGGATGTTGTCTTGCCGAACTATTTTTTCATCAGCGAACTATTTTCACCCGAAAGCAGGTTACGAGGCGGGAGCTCCCGCTGAGGGGGAACAACAACCCCAAGTTAAAAAACAAAGCAAACCCCAACCGGGGAGGAAACCCAGCCAGCAGCAAAGGGGGCTGGAATCCTCCACCATCAGGCTTCCAAGATGGAAAGCTCTCCCGAAGACAGATTGTCAGCTCGTGACCAGCGTAATCAGCCAACGCGAAGTCCCTTCACGTCCGTGTGGGGCCAACAATTATCATGAGAGACGCCGGTAATTAATTTCCGGCGTGATGTCAGCTGGAGCAGCAGTGCCAGGCAAGTGTCCTTGTCACACACATCCCAGCCCGTCGTCCTGATCAGGATGCAGGGCTCGGCACAACCCGCCCTGGAGGAGTTGGGGACTAGGTTAGGAAGGAGGTCCGGCCTCACAGAGCGGGGCTCGGGGCCCTCAGGGGGTTCCTCTGCTCCTTCGTGGGGCACAGAGGGGGTGGCAGAGGGAATGCCCCCGAAGGAGGCAGTTTTACCTCCTGACCTCCCAGCTCTGCAGGGAAAGGAACTGGACTAGGACAGCGAGGGAATTAATAAAGACAGCACGGCCTCATCTCCCAGCCCTGCAGGGGTTTATTTGGGGCGGCCTCCCCAGGGAATGTGGATTTTTAAGGGGAAATGAGATGCAGGTGGACACGTTGATGCCTCACACAGAGGAAGTGCTCAGGAAAGCTCTGCTGTTCTGGTTACTTGCCGAGGAAAGTGCTGGGTTCTTACACCACAGACCACACAGCTCCTTTCATCTGGGTGTGCTCACCTCCTGCTCCTTCTCCACCTCCCCCCACTGCTGGCAGCCCACCACAGGACTGAGGTGTAACACACGAATGGAATGAAATTCGGGAGTGGAAACTCTCCCCAAGGCATCTGGAAACAGGTCTGTCCACAGCCTGGTCTCTGCCCTGGAGTGGGGCTGTGTCCAGGAGCTGCTTCCCGGGATCTCAGGGATTCTAAGATGCCCCAGAAGCTGTGGCTGCCCCTGGATCCCTGGAAGTGCCCAAGGCCAGGTTGGACGGGGCTTGGAGCAACCTGGGCTGGTGGAAGGTGTCCCTGCCATGGCAGGGGGTGGGACTGGATGGTCTTTAGCATCCCTTCCAACCCAACCATTCCACGGGTTTATGGTTTATGGCACTTCTTTGGGTCTGCAATCCCACAGGAACCCCTCCTGCAGTCAGAAGAGCTGCTTGAGGAGCATCCCTCAGCCATGAGGCTGCAGCAGGGCTACAAAACCAGCGTGGTGTTGACCTCCCCTGCCAAGCTGTGCTGACAGAAGCAGCAGACTGTGCCCCAGGGAGCTTCAAACCCCTCACTGTAACTAATTCCTTTAATCCAACAGTCACACCACCCTCACCAAACTGGAAGTGGCGTGGTTCAAATACTCCAGAGCACAAGCTAAAGATCCTCCTCCCCCTCTCCACATCACACATTTGCTTGTACAAGGATTTGTTTTTTTAAGGGGTTTTGAGCCAAGTTCCCCCCTGATGCAGCATAAACCAGGTGAGCTGGGCCTTGCTGAGGAGCAGAGATTGAAAAGGGCTTACAGTGAACCCAGCTGGCTGAATAATAATCCCTCACTTCAGCCCAGGAGAAGAACACACATAAACATCAAATTATTGCATAAAAGAATGTCTTCCCTCTGCTGCCAAAAGCTGAAGAGCAGGGAAGGAAGTGCTCAAGCAGCATGAACTCTTTTTTTTTTTTTTTTGCCTTTGTTAATGACGAAGGTATAAAAATCTTAGCCAAAGATAATTAAATACCTGGTTGGGCTCATTCAACAACCAGCCAAAGGTTTTGATCCCAAAGGCAGCTTCCTGGGCAGACACATCCAGACAGGTGACAGGCTGGCCATAGACAGAGTGGAGGATTTTGCCAGGCTCTTCTGCTTTCAGGAGGTACACAATGTCCTCTGCAGCTGCCACTGCCACTGGGCTCCCCGTAACATCTGGAACCAGATCAAGGAAGTTGACCTGAAAAGAGCAGACTTTTTATTTTTAATACATCACAAACTCTCCTACATCATTACAGGCTGAACTGAGCAAACTAGCCATGTGTGGTTATGGGTTATGTCTTGTGTTCGTCTCAATTATGGATTAATTTCAGACAAAGACCAAGAACCAACTTTACTTCTGAATTTCTGCAAGTTTAGCTCCTCTGATGTAACTCAGCTCACAGTCTTTAGAATGAATCCATTAAAAACAAAAAAACCCTCAATCAGAGCACATTACAATAAAACATCCCAAAATGTCACAGCAGAGAAAACTTAACACACTCATCAGCTGAAGGACAGAGAAGCCACGGGTTAAAGCACACAGAGGAAACATCGTGGCTGGAACGGCAATAAGGTGCTCCAGAAGAGGAAACACATTGATACAGCTCCCATGGAACAGCTGATGTTTACCTTGCAATCATGTAGGGTTACCCCAAATCAACAGAGACATCACATCCCTCTAGGACAGCCCAAATGCCAGCTCCCAAACCTTCTGGCACGAGACCACGAGGATGCTGCTCATCCCATTTCAGTAAACAATGAAGATCCAGCTGAAAAGTCTCACCGTGGGAAGGGGCTGAACTCCTTAAGAGCTGATTCCTAACCCAGCCTTGGAAGACAGTGTGGAATCTGAGTGTCCCACGGGACAAACTGACCTGTCATAGCGAGCTAGATCCAAAAAATGGATCCAACTCCAGTGGTGGTTTTACCGGGAAACCTCTTAAATCAACAAAATCCCCAAATATTTTAAGCACTGCAAGACTGACTTAGCTTTGGAAGAGGGGATTCATCAGGAGTGGTTTCAATCCCTTCCCACCCATTAGCTGTGCACTCAGCTTCCTCAATTATTCCTATGCATTTCCTTCCCCTACCAAAGAAAAGTTGATACACTGAGACATAATAAAACTTCAGAGAACGGGACAGCTTTTGATTTTTAATTAAAACAGCCTCAAAAACTTCAGTGACAGAAGGTGCAACCTGAAGGGTTCCAGCTTCACAAGTGATACTATTAGCTCTCCTGCAATATCCTGCCTCAGAATTAATCAGACAGTGCTGATCTGGAATGAGACCTGGAGCTTCAGCTCCAATTCTACGCGAGAAAACTGATTTACAAAATGAGCCAACCTAATGGTGACAGGGAAAAAAAAAAAATAATTAAAACCAGCCAACCTCCTGCACCATATGGACCTGGGTTCATTTTCACTTGTAGCCTAAGCCAGCATTTCACCCTTGCTCTTCAGTGCTGAAAGGCTCATCCATTAACCCGCTCCAGAGCCAGAACCCCCAGCTGATAAAGCTGGCAGCTAGTTCGGTAAGACTTCGACAAGAAGCTGCACCAAAAAATAATCCCTGGGTCAGGAAGCTGAGCAGCCTGGAGACTCACCAGTTTCTGGATCTCAAACGTTGCCGTGGTGTGCCAGAATCCTCTGTCATCGGGCCTTTCCACCCTGACCTCGAAGCCCGACGCCGTGGCCACAGCTGCGCCCTCCGGCCCCAGGGCCAGCGCCTGGATCCTCTGGTTGTGCTGGTAGTGATGGATTGGCTCCCGCCCCAGCAGCAGGTTCCAGACACTCACGGTCCCTGGGCACCAAAAGAGAGCCATGGGGTGTCACCTGATGAGTGAACAAAGCTTTCCAAGAGCGTTCAAAGAGCAAATGTACGGAGAGGGGAGTGCAGGGCAGGAGAGCAGGATATGGGGATGCTGGGCCTCCTCTGAGCCACTGGACAGGTGCAGAGGAAACTGGATGTGCTCTGGCCTTAAGATGAAGGTTTGGAGTAGTTTTCTTAGGAATAAATCCTTCCCTGTGAGGGTGGGGAGGCCCTGGCACAGGTGGCCCAGAGAAGCTGTGGCTGCCCCTGGATCCCTGGAAATGTCCAAGGCCAGGTTGGAGCAACCTGGGCTAGTGGGAAGTGTCCCTGCCCATGGCAGGGGGTGGGATGAGATGAGCTTATTTAAGGTCCATTCCCACCCAAACCATCCCAAGATTCTCTGATTCCAGGCTCTGCTGCTCTCTGTGATTCCTAATTTTTGACTTCCCAATAACAGGATCTACCTTGAGGAACACTCCTTGATTTCCCTCACATTTCCAAGTTTGGAGAAGATCAGAATAAACAGACACCCAAATTTTTGTTCTACTACAAGCACACACTCCAGCACAACAAAAACTACCGAGGACAAACCTAGGCTCAAATTTCAGTCCCTTTGCTTTGCACCCCGGGAGGTTTCACAGTGAGGAATCCAAAGCTCTGCACGCACAGGTCGGCGATTTTAACACCATTTTTAACAGTTTACAACCAGCAGCAAAACTCCACATCCTGATGCTGTGGGACAACAGAAAATGCAGAAGAATTTGTGGCACGTGGTGTGATTTTGGGGGCTGTCCTGGGCAGGGCCAGGGGTTGGATTCGATGGCCCTTGGGGGTCCCTTCCAACTCAGGAGGCTCTGTGATCCTATGATTCAAAAAGAATACAAATCCCAAAGGACACAGGAGCGAAATCAAAATACAACATATTTGTGACTGCACTTTTCCCAGCAGGGATCCCCCATATTCTATTAAAATCCTGCTGCATTAAAGCCATAATTTGAGTAAGAGCAACCCGAGGCAGTCGGGAGTGGGCGAGGGAACAGAAGGGCTGGGTGGAACTGGAGCCTTCTGGGCCACCTTTGCACTGAATTAAGGGAGAAACAATCTCGAGGCAGGGCTGGAGAAGCCTTCCCTGGACTGAGGCATTAATGATGAAATGATTAATGGCAGCTCTTCCTTCAAAGGAGACATAAAAGGCCTGACAGGCAGCTGGGGATGGGCACCGATGCCAGTGTGCAAACACT
Organism: Empidonax traillii; assembly: GCF_003031625.1. Taxonomy (NCBI): domain Eukaryota; kingdom Metazoa; phylum Chordata; class Aves; order Passeriformes; family Tyrannidae; genus Empidonax; species Empidonax traillii. Next base: position 375,454 of record NW_020956335.1, on the reverse strand, counting down.
CCCCCCCAAGTCCCAGAGGAGGTGAAGCAAGAGTGTGGTAATGAAACTGCACATAGTGAAATGGGATCTAAATGAGTTTAAATTGATTTATGCCCGCTTTTGTAAAGATTATTTGGTATCTGGAAAGTGCTACCGATGTGAAATAATGCAGATAATCCTTAAGATCCCTGTCTAATGGCACTCCCCCTGAATATTTATGTTCCTCACCATGGGAATGAGCACCATAATGGGGACCATTTTTGTTTTATTAGGGATGAATATTTAAATTAATCTGCTATTTGCCTAAACAATTAGCTGCCTCTGTTTGTTTACACAAAGCCAAAACTGCAATTAGGCTTCCATCAAAAAGATAAGTCCCAACTAAAACTGTCCCCATGGAGCCGTCAGGGCTGGGAGCAGAACTTCCCAAAATTACTTCTTAGCATAATGGTAATTATGTTAATTGCTTGAAAGGTAAATAACTGCTGAACTGGGTTGGAAAACCAGACTGGGAGGCTGTATTGCTCCCACTTAGCTTAAAACCAGTTAACAAACCCAAATGGGCAGCACGGGCTCCCTCCCCTCTGCAGCAGCTCCGAGGCACCTCCAGGCCTTCCCTAAAACAAAGGCTCATCTCCAGGACAGAAAAAGGGGAGAAAACAGGTCAGAAACAGGGAGATCAACCCCTCTCAGTGGTAAAACCCTGTGGGGATCTCGGATCACAGGGTCAGAGCTGGAATTTTTGGGCAGCCCACTGGTATCCCTGCCAAGCTCCTCCAGGCAGGAGGATCTGCAAGTTTGGATTTTGGAGAATATTTATCCCAGTTAAAAGACCACCTTTGTGAGGGGGGAAAAAAGATGCTGATTTGCTTTCAGTGAAGCCTTTTGTTTACACACCTCTGTGATGAGCATTTCACTGGGTTTAGTGGTGTATTAATGGATGGGAGTTCTGGAAAATACAAAAATAAAAAAAAAAAAAAAATTGAAGTCAAAGAACCCTCTTCTGACCACAGGAGCAAACTGGGAAACCCAGAATGCAGAGTTCTGCTCTCTAAATTCGGGCAACAAGTCATTGTTACTATGATTATTATTATTATTACTGCATCTCAAACACCATAAAAAGAGACAACAGCAGAAATGGCTCCTGCAATAATAAAATGCTTTCAAGACAGGTATTTTCGGTTGTAACCAGATGTTCAACAGCAAAATCTGCCCAAAATAGCACAAAATGTTATCAGTGCGTGCAAAAATCTGATGCACAATGTGGTGAAAGCGTCCCTGGTCGTATCAAAAAAACAAGTGACTTGTAAGGTCACAAATTCACATGTAATGAAGGAGCACAAAGCAAGGAGTGAAAAGGGAAGTTCATGGAATATCTTGAGTTGGGAGGGACCGACGAGGATCAAAGAGTCCAACTCCTGCACGACAGCAGGAAAACCTTATCCAGCTTTACACAGAGAAAGCAACACTCCACGGGATTTATCAACAGCTAAAGCCACAGGTGCCACTCAGAATATTCTGCATTTCACTGCAGAAACAGCCAAAGGTATTTATGAGCACACAGGGCTCTGCACCAGTCCATCACGGGGGTGTGAGAGCAAGAAAAGAGACCTCCACGAGACAGTGCAAGTTATCAGTGTGGCAACACAAAAGAAATCAGGGCTAAGATTTACCAGTCAGATGAGATCACTGCTCTCCACAGTCCTGCCTCCAGCGCTTCATTTCCCAGGCAATTTCTCAGCTGGGGTGAAGTTCAGGTTGCAAACATTCACTATCCCTTTTATCTTTGTAACAGAAGGGTCAGGAAATCACTCAGAGTGATAAGCGGGGCTTTCACAGCTCCCTAAAATCTGCACCACGACTGTGATGGTCCCAGCTGAACCCCAACAATAACTCCCCACAACGGTTCAGGCTTTCCAGCTCGCTTAGGTTTGCTCTTGGCTCAAGGGAACAAGAGCAAGACAGTGCAATCGTCGACCCTCGACACAGCAGTCGCTGCACCAGCCTCGCTGTTCACCCCTCTGTCCCAGATCTGACACAGAATTCGACTTCCAGTCCCACATATTGTTGAATTGTGGCCTGATGCAAGGTCCATCTATTGCGATTCACTCCAGATTGGAAAGTATTTGGATAAAACACTGACCATGAGCCTGTTGTGCCTCACACGGTGCTCTGCTGACCCTGACTGACCTCCAAATCTAGGAGGTCAGTCAATCTTTGCTGTACCAAAGGTGGGTGGCTGGAGGCTCTTCTCTCTCCATGAGTCTCCTCTTTGCAGCTGGGACCACAAAACACATCCTAAAAGCTGCTTTTTACATCTATTTTCACAGATTGCAGGCAAACACACCACAAAATCAACAATAAAAAAAAATCATTAAAAAGTATTTCTTTTCCTAGAAAATCCCCTAATCCTCGGTCGTGGAGGAGAGGCAGCACGAACACAGAGGCAAACAGAGGGAAATCTCATTTGTAAATATTCCAGTGGCTGTGTTTGGCAGTGCAGCAGAGGCCCCCTCAGAGCTCCTCCTGAGCCTGGCACAGCAGAGGAGAGGTGCCCACCCCTGCTACCTGCTCGGGGTATTTTTGGACTCGGTGACTCCTTACAGGGGATTTTTCTGAACTTGGATTTACCTCCTCATATTTTTCAGGCACACCATAAGCCTGTGAAGTTACAAACAGCAGAAGAAATCCACGTGTGGAAATGAGCACCAGCCTGGAGTACCAAAACTACTTACTGTGAATTTTGAGTCTCTCCCCAAACCATTTCTAGTCAGAGGATTCCCAGCAGATGTTTGGAGCTCCTTAACTAACTTTTTACATTTTATTTTGACTGCCAGCAGGTGCTTAGTGAGAGATTAAGACCCCAGTGATAAGTCCTGCCTTCACATCACCATTACCACACCAGTTTGCTCCAAATGTTGCCAGGTTTTATCTCCACCACCCTCCTCCTCACAGGGATTTCCATCTCAAAGTCCCTCAGAGAAGGCACAGGCAAGACAGAGAGTGTTTCATCCCCAGCTTGGGGATGCAAGAGGCAGAATTCCCTGACTGTGGTGGGAAATCACACACCACCTACCCAAACCAAATGTTGGCACCCACAGCCACCTGTATCCAACGGGAATAAATATCCCCCCACCTGCACCTGCAGTGTTCTTCCCTTTTTCCTTCATTCCAACCAGTCTTTCCCTGCTCCTGCTCTCCTGGAGCACGTCCTGGCACCAAACCCACCACCCCATTTCTTGCAAAGAGGGCGCAGAAGGGACGACACCCCCAGGCCGCTTTCAGGGCCCCAGAACGGACAAGACAGCAGATTTCCAGTCCCAAAATGGAGAGCTGCCAAAATTCCCCTCCTGGAGCCCACCAGTGAGCAAAGGCACTGCTGATGGATCAGCAGCCACCCTCCTCTGCTCCACGGAGCCACCCTGCAGCTTGGGGGGCACCACCAGCTCCTCCCAGCGGGTCTCCAAGCACTCCACGAAGGGCAGCAAGTGGAGCACCCCCCTGCTGTGCCCACACGAGGATGGACACGGCATTTAAAGGGAGGAATCAAAGCGAGGATGTTCTCTTGCTGCAGCACATTGTTCCCCAGTCAAACTCCGAAGCTCCAGAGCGCAGGGGGGAGAGCGGTGGCTGAAGGAGACCGCTGTTTCCCAAAAGCCGTGGCTCCCAGCCAAAGCCAGGCAAGCATGGAGCAGATGGAGTCCTGGCAAGGCCTCTCCTGTCCCTGCATTAGCAGCATCTGCTCATTACCCAGAACCCTCGCCTGCTTTATCTAATGCTCCAGGAAAAGCATTTTGATTTGATTCATTTCAGTTCGGTAACGTGCAACACAATTAGTGGTAAAATCAAACTGGAGGGCTGCCAGTGCTGACAATAGGAAACAAGGCAGAAGAAATATGAGGCCAGTGGGTTGGAATTCAAAAATCACAACTGTGGATCGGGCTGCCAAGTCCCGTTGCCCCAGGTGTACATCCAGTGCCCCCGCTGAGCGCTGGCACGGGCACGGGGAACTTCATTTGCTGCCCATCCATTTCCCTCTGCTCGCAGCCTCCTTCCTCACGGGTTGGCACCGCCACAGGCGCTCAGGAGCCACAACCCCGCTTCTCCTTCGCGGAGTTACAACTCTCTTCGGATGCGGGATCCCAGCAAGGCACATCCTTCCCCCCCGCTCCGCCCGCCGCGCCTCGGGAAGCGTCGGCTGCTGGGCAGGCACGGGGTGAGCAGGATCTGCCTGAGCTCTTCCCTGTGATCGGGTGCCAAGGACATCTCTGCGTGAGCTCTGCTGAACTGGGAGAAAGCGATGTTATCGGGACGGGTCTGGGAGCCAGGGATTCGACAGGGGAAGTCTAGACTGTGCCTGACAGCACCACCTCCAACACCACCAGATGGTTCCTCCGCCTTAGTCAAACTTACAAACAAAGAGGAAAAAAAAAAGGGAGAGCTGGAAAAGTACAACAAAGAACAATCAAACGCATTATCTTCAAAGTCGTCCTCGCCCTCCCCGAATTCAAAATAACTCCCTCCACCAAATTGTAAATATGTGCTTCCAGCTCGCAGTTAGTAAACATTTCTAAAAATGAGGCTTTAGAATTCCCTATTCCCATAGAAACTAATCTATTCTGACCGGGCTCCTCGAATCAGAGTCACTGCCATATCACAGAGCCTATTAAAATTTCCACCCAGAAGAAGAAAAGACGCCGAGCTTTATGCAAACTAGTTCAGTCACAGCGCTGACAACGAGGAGCATGACAGGTAAAAAAACCCAGACAAATTATTGCATTAGTCAGTGGGAAACTAGAAAACAAACAAAAGACCCTCTGCTAGTCGTCGTTTGGCACGCTGGACAGAAAGCCAACATTTGAAACTATCGCTGTGTTATAATTCCTGAGACTCGAGTAAATACACTTAATGAGCAACACCAGATTTGCTGCTGTCAGAAAGTGTTAAAAAATCAGCAATTTTTAGCCACAGAAAACCATTCTAACATGAGCCAAGCCAGAAATACAGCTGAGGACGCCAATGATCTTAAAACACAGAAAGCACTTAATTTACCTTTCAAATAAAATTCAGTCTGCGTTATCCATCCCTGGTTTTGTTTTCACCTGTAGAAGTGCTGGGATCACAGGCAGTGTGCGTACAAAGCTCCCTAAATATGCTTTACTTATACCCAGGAGATATTTTTAAGTGTTGAATTACGGAGTTTAAAGAAAGATGACAGGGGTTGATTCTGCCTGAGCCCCTCAGCTCAGGATCCCAGTCGGCCAACACTGTCCAAACCTGACTTTTTTAATTGCTGCTCCCACATGCAGAAGAGGGTTGGTCTTTGGCTCTTGTTGTCCGTTATGTAAAACCTCTAAGGATATTTAAAACAATGCTTACAACCAGGATTTTACGAGGGCTCCACTAAATATTAGGTCAAAGCTTTTATTTCTCTGTATCAAAGTATACAATAACCCACCACAAACAACACTTCAGTGCATCCACACACCAAGCCAAGAGGGAGAGGGATGTGGATTAATCAGACATGCAAGTTTACCACCATTCCCATAACAAAGCTCCACAGCACCCCAAGGGAGTTTTGGACAGAGGAGAAGGCTGGTGGAAGAATATTTAATATTTTTATAGCAAAACAAGTTATTTGCTTAAGATAGCTTGGCTGGACTACAGCCTGGCACTCAAGCTTTGTGTAGCAGCTCCAGTAGGAATTAAAGCTCAGTTTTAATGGGTGCTATGTTCCAATGCCTCCTAATGCATTTAGGGTTATTGGCCAACTTTCTCACATAAAAGCAAGTGTGTGTGTGTGTGTGTGTGTGTGGATACACAGGATTACAGACACACAAAAAGCTGAGCACAGCTGCTTCATTTTTGTAAAGCCTGGTTATTGTTTTTTTGTTGTTGTTGTTGGGTTTTTTTTGTGTGTGTGTCTTTAATAGGGAGGAGAGTTGTGGTTCCTCACCGTCCTCGTGAGCTGCCACAGCCAGGGAGCTGTTTATCCTCACAAAGCAGACGTGTGGCCGAGCTCCAGCATCGCCAGGACCCTGCGCTGCTTCCAGCACGGGGGCTGTGTAGTCCCAGGTGCGAGTGTCCCACAGCCTCACTTCTCCTGAGGTGTATCTGCAAAAGAAGGCTGTTTTACTCATCCCAAAACAGCTAAGAGCTAGTGCAGGAGAAGGGAGGAAGAAACAAAAGGCATCTTAAAACCCAATACCATTTACAGCTCCTGGACTGATCCCCCCTGTGAACAAGCCCATCAACTTTGCACATTTTACTCCCTTTTACTGAATGTGGCATCAAGGCTACCAAGACAGGTAAATTGGAGCTGTAAGACCCACACAACTGAGCTACCACAGGTTACCAGCTATCATATTAACGTGCAAGGAGAGAGGGCTCAGCAGAAAGCAGAGGAGCTGCAGGAGAAGGGAGGAAGAAACAAAAGGTGTCTTAAAACCCAACACCAACTACAGCTCCCAGATTGATCCTCTGTGTACAAGCCCATCAACTCTGCGTATTTTACTCCCTGTTACTGAATCAAGGCTACCAAGATGGGTAAATTGGAGCAAGACTCACACAACTGAGCTACCACAGGTTACCAACTATCAGTATTAACATGCAAGGGGAGAGGGCTCAGCAGAAGAAAAGGTGATCAGTAACGAGCCCAAATTACGTCATGGCAAAACTTCAAACTGTCTCTTATCAGTCCTCAAAGGTTTGTGATTGTGGTGGTGCCAAGGCAAGGCTGTTGAATCAGAGCATTTATCCATCTACACACAACCACCCACCCAACCTACTGCTCTTTATAGAAAGAAATTTCTCAAATGCCTCAGCAACAGAGCAGATTTACCTACATCTCTGAAGACTAATTAATTCATTCAACCAAGTGCTGTCTTTAAAATTGAGGCTTTTCCTTGCAGAAGTCTCACCAAAATATCACAGAAGCTGTAGTTAACCATCAGTTTGTCAACAAGAAATAAAAAAGCAGCACGAAACTTCTCAGATAAAATTGAATATACCCAAATGAATGAATGTTCAGCAAGCAAATGATTGACTGCTCTGGGACACCTAAGCCCAAATAACATATAATTAAAGGAAAAAAAAAACAACCAACAGGCAAAGCAGAGGAGAAGCTTCTTCTAGGAGTGGTCAAAGGTCACAGTTCAACAACCATTTAGATCAGTTTTGACACAACTGTGATAATTAACATTGTCAAAGGCTCACTCTTTCTCTGCCATAGCTGATACTTGGATTCTTTTGGAAGATCAAAGGTGCTCCCTCCTCTGTCAGATTTGTTGTTACATCCTGACTTTCAGGAGAAAAGGATTACAAAAGAATGGTTCTTACAAACCTCCAAGGACTGGTGTTTGGGAAAGGCTGTCCTGGGATTATGATGAAAATGAAACAGTTATTTACACGGGAGATGAAGGAAAGTGGTTTTTAAAGGTTTTAGAGGGTGCTGGGTCAGACTCAGGTACCCAGTTCCTCGGGCAGGGCCATGCTCTGGATCCAGGTGCTCTGGATCAGGTCACTCCCAACAACTCCCCCTGCAAATGCTCCAATTTATACAACTAATTAAAGTGCCCAGGGGGGAGGTGAAATCAGTCAGGCAGAGAGAGACAGAGATGCACATTAACCCTCTGCACTGCCCAGGAGGAGAGGGGAGAACAGGGTGGGACAGCCCTTCTCCCTGCTCCTCCTCCTGCAAAATCTTGCTTTCACTTCCCATTTACAGCAGCACCACTTCAAGAGGACAGGTCAGGAAAGAAGCTTCCCCCAAGCCAAATGTCTCCCGTTGGATCGGACGAGCGAGTCCGGCTCGGATCACAACAAATACCTTCAGTTTGCTACCCTGGAAAGGGCTCATTTCCTTTTCAAATCCGGAGATAAAACACAAGGGGACAGGGAACTGCACAGATCTGCTGCGGTGCCCTTCGACAAGAGCCACACAAGGCATTCTGGAAGCATTTTAGTTTCTGAGCTGATTTTCGTTTCCTTATGTGAGGGGTTGGTTGGGGTCGTGTTTTCAAGCGTCTCCTAAATGCCAAGAGCAGCAGATTATTCCCAAGGGAAGCCAAAAAATTCTCTTGTCCCTAAGTGACCCTGAAAAGCGAATTTCGAAGGGAGGCATAAAATTCTGGTAGAATTGACAGAACTGATGGAGTATTTGTTTTCATCCCAAAATAAATAAGGAAGAACAGCATCTCCTCCTAGTGTAGCTCTCACACAGTCCAGTCAAGGGAGATATATAGATATATATTTCTTTTTATAAAAGAAAGACTGAGATGGAGAAAACAATGCCAGGAATGGAGGAGAGGCACAGGGCTGGATAATCCTCTGAGCTCACTCCATCTGGGTTCTCTACCCAGCACAGAACACGAGGGATCCAGGGCTCAGGACACTCTCCCACGCACAAAACATAACACTGCAATTCTGGGATTGCAGATCCGACACCCCAGCACCCTGGTAAATGCCTAAATCAATTTTATCTCCAGAATTCAACCACGTCAAAACTCAGAGTGAACCGTTCTCTGCTCATGAAGAACCACCTGTAACCTGAGCTCAAACTGGAACAGAACCAAACGCCTCTGACCAGCAGTTGGAAATAATTTTGACCCAAATTCTGCCGTGCTGCTGCTGGGACCTGTCTCTGCAGGAGCTCTCACTGCTGAACCATGAATGAAACCACTGCTCTCCCACCTGCAGCCAGGCCCTGTGAACACAAGAGCTCGTCCCAGCACCCAGGGGTGCTCCAGGGGGTTCAGATGCTGCAGGACAATCCATAACAGGATCCTGGACACGGTGCTCCCCCCACTTCTGTCGTGGCAGAGAACAGGGAGCACAACCTGTGCCAGGAGAGCCCTGCAAGCACCCAAACCTATCTTCAGGTGTCTGTCCAGCACAGGACAAGTGCTCTGCGTTCCTCAGGAAGAGGAAGGGCTAAACTTTCTCTTCCCCACCCTTCCTGCATCCCTCTCACCCCACTTCCCACTCAACACCACCGTTCCCACCCTTCCCAGCCAACCAGTCCCTCAGAGATTCGGAGAGGCGTCACAAGACCGTGCTGGAAACACAGGTGGAGATCTGGGACCAGCGCTGGGAAATTGGGAGACACAACCCATCCCCTCAGCTGACAGCTCACCCCCTTGGCCCCCACCACGTGCCCCTCTCTGCAGCACACACTGGGACTGGACCAGCACTGAACTGGAACGATTTCAAACCCACGTCCATCCAGTTCAGAACTGAAAAATCTGATGGTTCAGCTCCCCCAGCTTTTGATGCTGTCGTAAAGAGCAGCACACTTTCAATCTGTAACCACAACAAAAGGCTTTTAAACTATTAAAGCATTGCCTTGCTGTTAATAAATAAATAAATAAATAAATAAGCTGCTCTATGGCAGATAATTGGCAAATCTGCCCTGTCAATGTAGATGGCTGGGGAGAAGAACACGCTGCACTTCGCAGAGCCTATTTCTAGATAATTTCAGGATTTCTATTCATTTCTATCACAACTTCTGCACTTTGCCCTGAAAATTTCATTTGGATTACTCAGTGAAATAACCACAGATGCAAGTCTTCTGCCCAAGAACACGCACAGTACTCCAAACCCAGTCAGCTGCTGATTTTTCTACCAAGATGGTTATGAAATGCCCACTTAGCTCTCTGCAGGAGTGAAAAAAAAAAAACCAAAACAACTCAAAACTCTCTTCCTGTTTAATCCAACAATGAATACCCTACTTGCTCTGGTACCAACAGCACTCAGCTGCTGCTTTTTCCCCCTCATGGGTGCAATGAGATGATTATTGCAGTGGCAGGTAAACCCTTCAATACCTCATGTAAGACACTCGCACTGAGAAAACCCAACAAACCAACCCCAAAACCTGACATAACCCACAGAAGACACCACACCTGCTTTCCTCCATTTAGAAGGCTGTTCCAAGTCTTGCTCTGCTGAGCACAACAGGTTTGCTTCTGACCCCAAACCCCCTCTCCAAGGTGTTCCATCCACGCCATGTGCTCAGCTCTGGGTCTTTGTCCTCCTCACAGGCACAATTCTCCCTCCCTGATGCTCAGCAGACACTCCCCACACAAACAACTCAGTTTCTCTGATGGACTTACACTCCCCTTTGCCCTTTTCTTTGGAGTATTTCAGTATACACACATGGGAAAGACAACAGTTATGTTTTTCTAAATATACTCCTCCTCCTCGATAAGCCAGCTCTGTAATTCTGCACAGATATAACTGTCAAAACTAGCCTGGAAATCCAGCTTAAGCTTTTACATAAAAATATACATAAAAACCTTGCTGAGATGGAGCAACCATAGATGGAAGGTACGTGGCAGAGAGAAACCGGGAAAAAATTAAACTCGTGTGTTATCTACGAACGAACCACGATAAAAACACCCACTGACTGATCAAAAGCATTCTGACCACTTTTTACTGGCAGCAATGCCATAATGAGATGGACATTTTCCCTGTGAGTGGAAGCAGAAGGAGCTGGGGGTTAAAAGCTGCTGCTGTCCCAGGGAAGCAGGTGGTGGAGTGTGGAGCACGTGGGAGGGAGCAGAGAGGGAGGCTGGGCACGGCTCTAATGAAGTGGTGCTGAAGAGGCAGGCGATTTCATAAGGAGAAAAACATCAGGAAACTGGTCAAAACACAGAATCTCATCTGAAAAAGCTCAACTGCGTCGGATGGCACCAGCCAGAACGAATCTGGGGAAGGGGAGGAGGGGGAGGCTGATCTCTCTCCAGAGCCCCAGATGTCTTTATCGTTGCCTAATGACAATTATACTCAACCAATTAAGACACTGCTATCACAGTTGCATTGTTAGGAAGCCTTTGGCCCTGAGTGTTGATGGCTGTCTAATTAGTGTTTGTGCAAAGTACAACTGCAACTAATATATAAACTGACAAATACACAAAAGAAAAACTGTTAACGGGAACATTTTCCAAACAGTTGAGGCTCCGCTCCCCCCGGTCCGTGGCAGCAGCACAGACAAACTGCTTTCCTCCGTGGCTTCTGTACTGCTGGCACTGCAGAATTTCACTTCAAACAGGGGGTCAGAGGGACCATCCCCGGGTTTCTGCTGGATCAGGATGTTGGTGTCAGGCAGTTTTGCTGGCTGCCTCCAGGGCCAGTCCTACCACACCACCCAGAGCACCAAAGAGCTCCGCTAAGGCCTCTCAGAAATCAGACTGGGTGGGTTTCCCCCCCATCTTCTCTAAAGAATTTGCAGCAGGAGAAAGGGGAAGGAGAAAGAGACCCCTTTGTTTCACAGTCAGGTTTGATTTCCAGAAGGCGAAGCCTGTTCTGTTTCCAGATACCTGCGGTGATCAACAAACCCAACACAAAAAAAAAACCCAAAACAACACCAACAACTTTGTTTCAGGCAGTCAGCGACCATCTGTTAATACTCAAAAGATCTTATTATGAAGTCCTTGCAATGTCAGTGCATTTTATTGAAGTCAGTAGGAATCTTGCTCAAGTAACAGTCTCCATCCCCGGCTCTGTTTAAACGGCTGCCTGTTGATAAGCAAGTCAAATAATGAGTATTTTGCATCGTCTTGCTGCAACAAGCACCTCAGAGCTTTCATCCTAATTCCACCAAAAGCAACGCACCAGCCCTTCCCGTGGTTAATTAAGGTATCCAGCCAGTGGCCCCCTCAGCAGGCTCACGAATAAGGCCCAATTAAATATGCAAACCCAAGTCCAAATGCCTTTAAGTTGGTTCAAATTGCCCCTCGGCTTCATCTCCTCTCTAAGGCTCGAGTGAAGACAGTGCTAACTCAGAATGTTCCACAGCAAAGCACCTCCTCCTCAAGGAAAGCTGGAAGGCGCCTCAATCACAACTGAAAATAGCGACATTAAACATAAATTAATTATATTTATAGAAATAGAAATTAAATATAAGTAGGAGCTTTATTTCTACAGTGTTCTGAAGTGAGGGATAACGGTGGACTGCTCAGATACATCTACCACAGGGGGAGGTGCCTCCCAGAGTAAAGCTGGATTATCAGACAGGTGAAAATTCCCCAAGCCTTCCCGCCCTCATTTCCAGTTACTCATTCCAGTTTTTCATTTGGATACATGGATTCTGCCACAGGTAGCTTGGCTAAGGGATCCCTGAAGGGAAGGATTCAGGAAAAACAGTCCAGTGGGAAGGAACACGAATGGAACACAACGACCAAAAATGGAATACAAACAGCAAAGAGCACATTTTCTGCTCTTTTGTGGTGCTACACCATAAAATACCACAAAACTCCAGATGGAGTTAAACCAAAACCTGGGTTTTAAACAATCCTGATGCTGGTGGAAGGACGGGGAGCAGGAAATTCCATCTCCCCCATTCCATCCAAATGTTATTTTGGGTTGCCTGAGACAGGAGGGCAGCTGTGACAGAAGTGACTAACGTGGACCAAAAGGGATCTGGAAAGATTTCACACGCAGGGAGCCCGTTCTGAGCATCCCTGTGATCCCTTCCCAGACTCCTCTGCTGGGAACTTCACTTCCCAGTTTATCAAACCCACGTCCATCTGGGGCCCCACTCACAGAAGGCGAGCTGCAGAGAGTTCACACCTTCCTTCCTAAGGCCTTTTTTTAGGAAATAATCCTTCTAAAAAGTGGGTTAAGCTGGTTTTTGGGGTTTTTTTTTAAAGGAAAAGTGTAGCCCTCCTGCAGCTTATCATTGTTATCCCCAAGAAAATCACCATTTCACCACCCTAAGTTCTTCTGCCTGCCTCACCTTCTACACGGAGTGGGTGCAAATGTCCTACCAAGGGAACAGAAACAGGTAAAACATTTTGATGAACCCTCACAAAGGCAGGACTTAAAGCCACAGTGTTTATTCTGCTTTTAAAGCCGAAGAACCTTCCACCATTTCGACCAAGGTTTGCACCAGCAGTAACTAAACCAGCTGCTCCACCAACAAAGCAGGTTGCTGTGGGCACAGGAGGAGAAATTCCTGGTTTTCAGAGGAACCCGAGGGGAGTTACGATGCAAGCTGGGAAAGCTCTGCTCTGGGTACATTTTGGGGGGCTGGGAGTCCATTCTGAGGATCTCTGGATACATTTTGGGGGTCTCTAGTTCAAATTTTTTTGGGGGGGTTGTGGTTCCAGGACCCCCAGACTCAGGAGGCCCTGGGTTTCAGGGGTGTATTTTGGGATGCTGGGGGTACATTTTAGGGTATTATTGGTACCCTTTGGGTTCCAGGAGCCCCAGACTCGGGAGGCCTTGGGTTTCAGGGTCCCCAGAGGTGTATTTTGGGGTGTTATTGGTCCATTTAGGGTTCCAGGACCCCTGGACTCAGGAGACAGATGCACAGAGCACCTCAGTACCTCAACATCTTCCCCTGCCTCCAGCAAACCCCACAGGTCACCCAACAACCTCGTGGTCAGACAGGCTGGAAAAGCATCTCTCACAAACACCCAAGTGTCAGGCTGCTCCTCTTGGTTTCACCTGCAAGGCTCTTTTCCAGGAGCTGACACCAAAGCCACCCCCTGTGTCACCCGACCCTCTGAACTCATGATGTCACCCTGGTCTCAGCCCTCCTAAAGGTGACTCCACTTGGCAAAAAAAAAAAAAAGCAGCTCTGACACTCAGCCCTTCCTCACAGCGATGGGAACGTGCAAGGAGAACACCAAAGGTCTAGGGGAAGGCCGAAGGGAAAAGGAATTTATTTTCACCTTCTGCTTTGTTCGACACCTCGGCTTCCACTCACCGGGAGGGGAGGGAGAGACCCAGCAAAGCTGTGCCATCCCCTCACCACCCCCCCCTCCCTCAGTGAAATTCGAGCAATTAAATAATTAATTCAGGCCCCTGGAAGCCTTCAGTTTGTTTTAAACTTTGATTCGTTTTCGTCACTAATTAATATTTTGGTTTCCTCGGGTCTGCACACGCCGAATTAAGATGCAGGAGCTAATAATAAATACAATAAATACCCAGGGAATCAGCCCGGGAGCCCCAGAGCAAGGAAAAAAATAAAACCAAATTAGATGAGAGTTGCCATGAAGTTTCTTTTAAAAAGTGTTTTCAAGCCTTTCGGGCTCTTTTCACACATCATTATGAAAACCAAAGCGAGTGGCAAGCCCAGCTTTTAAAAAGTCATTTGCAGGTCACCTTTGAGCAAGAGGAGAGGGAGGTGATGGAAGAGAACAAAGGAACCCACCAGAGAGGAGCAGCTATTTTATTCTGTTTCTGTGTTGCTCACAATGGCTTGAACTGAAAGGCTCAAATTGTTTGAGACTCCCCAGAATCAAGACAAGTGGATAAAGCCGTTTCAGTGCATTTTATTTCTCGGTATGGGGAATCAAAATGCCTCTAAACCACCTGATTGCCCTACCAACCACCCAGGCAGGATATTTAGGAAGTTCTTCCTTTGTTTCTCACTGCCTGTGGAAATGCCACCCCGAAAAAGGGGAGGAAGTGTTAATTTGATTTACAAACCACTCAGAGCAGATGGATCTCACATGCCCTAACCCAAGAAAAGCAAATCTCTAGGAAAGCAGGCAGCACTTGGTGGGGAAGGAGGAAAACACCTGAAATGAAGATTTAGGGAGAAGCCGGGGCTGATTCCCTTAGTCTGGAAGAGGGACCCCTCATGGCACCTGCTACCTCAGCTTGTGGCCCTTACATCTCCATTTATGCAGCTCTTCACTCACAGTCTCCCTTCTCCTTCTTCAGTCTAAGAAAAATGAAGGAAAAAAAATAAAGAAAAATCCACTACCTTTGTATTTCTGGGTCTCTGGAAGGGTGTTGTGGCTCTGGGCCTCTCCTGTTTATTTTCAGAGCTACCAAGAGCAGCAGTAAAGCCACTGGGCCCTTACTGCGAGCGTTAAAAATGAACACAATGCACAGTAAATTCCCACTCCAACTCACAGCCCACTCGGGGTGGGTTTCTGGGGCCAGGCCTGAGGGGGAGATGGTTGTCACCAGCACAGGGCAAGCTCACCACGTGGCTCCAGAACGGGTATTTCACACAGACAGCACGACAGTGCCACAACATGCCACGGCCTTGTTACACCACGGGATCCTCGGTGTCCTGACAAGAGTTCAAACGAGGACCAGATGCTCCCACATCATCTCCAGGAGGAACCAACCTCTGACTACAAATGCCCACCAGCGTGGCTGCCAGCGCTGCCAAGAATTAAAGAAGGTAGCAAAAGAGTAGCTGTTTTACTGTCTGGACATGAAAAAAAAAAAGCCCAGATAACTTCAGGTTTTATTAACAGAAAGAGAAGAAATCCAGGCACGCTGCACAGGAGCCAAGCAAATGGCAGCATCAGGCACGGTGAGCCTCGGCAGCAGCAGCGATTTATAAAAGCCAAGCAAGCAGCCATATAATTGCTTTAAGTAAGCTCTGACTCGAAGACGAAACTACATTTGAATTGAACACGGGGAGGGGGGAGGAGGGACATCATCCCCTTAAAGAGGATCCTCGGAGAGCGTAACCCGAGAAGGGCTGGTGAGCGCACGGCATCGATCGGGAGTGAGGTAACCACAACCACCGCCGGCTCAAATGAAAAGGGATTCGGGGGCTGACCCAGAAAACAAGCGTCGTAACCGCTGGGATGAAATTTTAATGACCGACACGAGGCTGATTGAATTCTCCGCCGTCAGCTTGCACAAAGGGAGCCGCTCGCGGCCGCCTTCCCCTCCCGGCTCGCCTTCCACCGCATCCACCCTGGATACTCTGCCATCTCCTGGCCCCGGCTTTGGCAGCAGCAGGAAGGCAGCAGAGCAAGTGGAATTAGGCGAGTCTCTCCAAGGGAGGGCTCATCCTGGAAAGTTTATCTTTTGCTGCCCTGGCGAAGTTAACAAGGAGAGCTCCCGGGCCACCTCGGACAGGGTGTGCCTCTACAAATCCCACTCGTGGCTGCTGTTTTAACTCTGCCCACAACCCGTCTTTTTGGGAAGATGGAAAAAACCTCTACGGCAACTCAACCAGAAATTCTTCCACTTCCCAGCAGAGTTGGAAGGAGTACAGTGACAAACACATGGTGAGGTTCAGATCAAATCAGATTGATTCCAGGCTTGCTCCAAGGCTCCCAAAACACACCAGCCCCAGTATTTTTCTTGGGGAATTCCTCCCCTGTCCAACTTGAACTACTCTCCCCAGCTAGAACTTAAGCTGGGTACTGCCATAAAAGACAATTAAAGATGTTTCTATTAGCAACAAAAGGAGGGCTAAGGAGAATCTCCATTATTGCACTGGGGGGAACACGTGACAAAGGATGGGGAAAAGGCTGAGGGACTTGATGCCTTCTTGCCCTCACTCTTAAATAGTCAGGCCAGTTGTTCCCAGGGTACCCAGCCCCTGAGCTGGAAGACAGGGATGGGAGCAGGATGAAGCCCCCATAGTCCAAAGGGAAACACGCAGACAGGTCCCTGGAGCAGGTGGGATCCACCCAAGGGTGCTGAGGGCCCTGACAAAGAGCTCACCGAGCCACCTTCCACCATTTATCAGCAGTCCTGGCTCACTGGGAGACTGGAAGTGGTGCCCACCTAGCAGATGGGCTGGAAGGAGGATCCAGGGAACTACCTGTCAGCCTGCCCTGAGTGCCAGGGAAAGTCAGGGAGCAGAACAAGGGGATTGTGCCGAGTCCTACTCTTGGAACCCCATGGAATGCTCCAGGCTTGGGGAGGAGTGGCTGGACAAGGTGGACAAGGACGTGCAGAGATGGCTGATGGGGGCAGGAGGCCAATGGGCCCTGGGTGTGCCAGTTCTGGTGTGTCCCAGCCCCAGGGCAGTGCCCTCCCTGTGCTGCCACTGCTGGAGCACCTCCAGCCCTGGGGGCACTTCTGGGCCCCTCAGCCAGGAGAGACACTGAGGGGCTGGAGCAGCTGAGGGAGCTGGGACCAAAAACCCCACTAAAACCTGAGTGGCACTGCTCACAAAAACCCCAGAAAATGCCCCACCACAGCGCTGCATTAACATCAGGAGCACCCCCAGCTTCTCAGGCCTGGCAAAGTCACACACCAGCTCAGTTTACACACAGGACAGGTCTCGCTGTAATCCCTGATTGTTCACATGCAAAGCTGAGCACAGAAGTGTTTGTGAAACCAGAGAGAGAATCATTAAATGTAACAGATAATTGATATTTATGCCGAGGAGAGAATTGACTCTGTAAACCTCAGCTATTAAATTACTTGTTCGGTGCTGAAAGAATGCAACAGTTTGCTATTGATCACCAGATTCATTACACTTTTATGGCAAATCTGAAAGCACAAGGCCATTAAGTACAATATTACAAGCTGGGAGAGAAAGGGGAGGGTTATGTTTGGATTTAAAAAAAAAAACACCACAAACTAAACATAAAATACAACAAACAACAAAACCCCAACGAATTCCTCAACCTATGTATCATAAATACTTACCAAATGCACATAACAAGAAGTCTCTCCCTGCACCATTTGCTAATGTCCTTGGAAGTTTTAGTTATCTCATTTGCCAATTACCACTTATCAAATTAAGAGAGGCTTTCAGAGACCTCCAGCCAAAGCAGAGTGAAGGGACAAGCAGTGAACAGCAAAGGGCAGCACTTTTGTGTTCTAACATCCTATAGCACTTCATTTACTAAGCAGGTGAAGTCAGGCAGCTGAATTCTGATTGTTCCTTTATCAAACATGTTCTCCCAGCTTCATAAGAAGGTAATTCATTTTCTCAGAGAAGGGGAATTACTGCAGAGTAATTTAAATGAACACTGCTTTTTCCAAGGGGTACACACAGGCAGCTTTTCCCTCAGTGGTCTCTTACCTGCTCACCTATTTTCAGGAACCTTTCAGGAGCCTGAATTATTCACTGGCACCACCTCCCTTCATGGGACTGATGCAAACTCACCAAAAGAATCAAGAGATGCTGGAGGAACCGGGGATCCAGCATGAAAAGAGTGTGTGAAACAGCTTAAACCCAACTGCTGTAACACAGCAAGCTAAAACATCCACTGTCTGAGTTTGACAGGCAGGATTAATAATCCTTTTTATTTAAAGTACTCACATGAAAGCGTTAATTACCTTTATTAATACTTTGGAAATGTAAATCATTCTCCCTAACTTCCTTTTGATTACAAACACCACATGGAAAGCCCAGAAGGAGGAGGATCAACAGTCAAGGGGCAGGATGGCAAAGAGAACAGGAAGGGAGAGCTGCAAATGAAGAAGGGGAAAGTAGTGGAAGAACACCAAGACAAAAACTCCAAATAAACCAGCTCCTTTCACTCCTGCTGATAGTTTAGATCTCTCCTCAGTTGCCCAAGAGCATTCAAAGCATTCCCATGTATGAGAGAGTTTTCAAGGCACCTCTCTTGGAACCAGGCTGTGAATTTTATGGCATTTTACAAGTGGTTTTCTCTAATCCCACAGTGCAGAAGCACAGTATTAACAGGAAGTGCTCCTATAAAATATGGAATTCTGGTATGTTAAGGACAATGTGCCCTGACTGCCCCTGGATGAATTTTAATTACTCGTGGCTCCTAATTACTGAACCTGTAAAACTGAACTAGAAAACAGTTAAACTTTACACCTATTCAGACAGTCACAAGAGTTTGTGAGGGTCTTAAAATTGTATTTAAGAGGATAAACCAAATTAATAGTTAACATTAAAGCAAGGTCCAGAAAAAGCTTTTTATTGGGAAAAGAAAACTTGTGGGTTTATCTATTTTTGGGTAGGTTATTTCCTGCCGATGTCTTCCTTTAAATAACAACTAAGGAAAGCAGCAGCCCTTCTAAAGTTATTTTTGTGGGCTGTGACAAGATGTCCTTGTGATTAAGAGATTTTCATGGGAAAAAATAATAACAAAGGGAGTTGTTCAGTAGATGTGTACAGTGTTTAACACATTCTGGGCGCTTCCAGTGCAAAACAATATAGATACAGTTCATCAGAAAGCACTTTACAGGGACTGCATGCATAGAGATACTGGAGATAACTTTAGAACAGTACAATAAAAATATGCACTGCTGAAATAATTTGCAGATAACCAACATTATCAGGCATTTAGGGACAGTCTGTCCATCATTATCAGGCATTTAAGGACAGTCTCTCACCAGGAGGAACTGGCAGTCAGGGAAATCCACCCTGGTGCCTCAAACAGGTGCTGCTTCTGGATGTGCTGAAGGCAGGACAGGAGGTATCAAAGGGTGAAGATGAAAGGGGCGTTTCACAGCCTCCCACTCACCCAGCAATGACAACTCCATCGCAGGAATGGACGTCACACAGCACCTTCCCCAGCTCGTACCTCAGCTGGCTCACGGCTCCGATCCGGTTCTGCCACAGAGGACACAGCGGCTTGAAATTCCAGCTCCTGCATCCACCAAAACCTGCTGGGTGGGAAAGCCCTGAGCTCTGCTTTTGCTGCTGCAGCACAGCTGAGAGGAAAGGCACTTCTGTCCCATAAACCCCTCAGCAGGCAAAAAGGAGCTGCAATACACGGTTATGTTTTTTTAAAAAGGATTCTGTGCAGCACTGGGGAAGATGTTGGAAAATTCTTTTAACTCTGGGGCAACAGTGGTTGATCCCTCCATCTGTGCCAGCTGCTGCTTCCTTATTTCCCTGTACCAGTGATTGACATCTAGGAGGTGTCTTGGCGGTGAGAACAAGGATTGTGTGTCAGGGCAAAGGGTGATAAGAGAGGTACTTTACGACCTGACCGTGTACTTGAGATGCTCTCAAGGAGAGGAGATTCCTTAGAACATCTGGAACCACATCCAAGAAGTTATCAGCACACGTGTACGTATGCAGGAAATATAATTAACATGTAACAGAAAGGTGATGAGTTTTCTGACTATAACCCGGGCTGTGGGACTGCCGGGTGTAGATGACACGAGGAGTTATCCCCAGTAACATGGAGTTATTCCCCTTCACAAAGCAATGTCAGCTTTCTAATCCAACAAACTGCTTGAAGACTTTTATTTCCAACTTTTCACTCCCACCTGCCGGGACCAGGTTCCCGTTTTTCCACCGAAGAAAGCCCCTCTCACCTTCCAGTTGTACTTCAGCGTGCGCTCCCTGGCCCGGCAGTTCTTGAGGGCCAGTTTCCAGCAGGAATGCTCGGAGATGCTCATGTCCAACAGGTATCCCTCCTCCTGGCACAGCCTGTACCACAGCACTTCATCCTCTGCAAGGATTTTCCACGTCTTGCTGACCTAAAAATCAAATTTTAATATGTGTGTCTCACATATCCACATCTGGGCAACGCTCGGAGGCACGTGGTGGGATTCTTGGGGTGTCCTGTGCAGAGCCAGGAGCTGGACTGGATCCTGGTGGCTCCCTTCCAACCCAGCTTATTTTATGGTTCTGTGATAAATTTGTAAGTGAAAATTACATTTGTTATAAAATTCTTTATATAGCACCTGAAATATAAACACGTAAGTCAACCTGGGCCTGCACTGAGACCGAATTCTCAGCTCAACAAATATATTTGTTCGCCCTTTATACTACTGAGTGCATGAAACCCCCAAACCCTTAACAAAATGCTTGTTTTTTGTGGGGTTCAACTGAGTTTCTACTCCACTAAAACTCCATGAAACACCGACAACCTGAAATATCAGCGCACTGGAAAACTTCAGAGGGAAAAGCAGCAACAAAACAATTAAGGCAGCACTGCAAGCTTAGAGAAAAATAAGAATTTATCTTCGTATTTGGAGCTAAGAAGCCCTCTCACACCACACCACCACATCTCCAAAGTCCTACTGACAGTGCCTGATTAGGGCTATGGCATTAGTGATTTATAACCTATTGTATTACAGTATGCATAAATAGGAATGAATTATTAAGTTTTTGAAGCAGCCTCACGTTGCTGGCCATTCCAGAGAGAACAGAGCTTCATCACAATCAATTGTGGGCTCGGAATTAAAGATTCAAGAGGTAAGAGCCAACTTAAGTAGCGTTTGTTCCCTGTAATTCTTAATTTAAAATAAAAAATTAAAAAAAAAAAAAAAAGCCAACACAACAGCCGTAACCAATGAAAGCCAGGAGTGGGGAGAGCAGCAATCAATCGTGCTCTGCTTCCAAAAAGATCCCAACAACCTCCTGAGACTGACATCATTTTTAGTAAATTACAATTAAGCATCTAATGCCCATTTCAGACCCAAGATTGCACCGAGGATCGAGGTCTGCCACTGACACCACCCCTCCCAGCACCATCCCTTTGTGTTTATTTGTTCTGGGCTCCCTCACAGACTCCACACGGCACGGGGAGGTGACAGAGGAGTTATTCCTTGTTCTCCATTTTATGACATTAATCTCTTTTGTATTTTCACACTGCCACACACACAACCCCCTGCTTCAAACCTAAACCCACGGCTTTCAAAAGGAAAGCACAGCTTCAGAAAATTGTATCTGGTGAGGAATAAACATCAGATCCTGTGGGTTGGTAGATTTGCACGAGTCCATGAGCTGCTGGAAGCTTATGGAGAGGTCAGGAAAACAAGCCCTGCCTCCAGTAAATCAAGGAATCTCAAGAGTTTGGAACTGTCAGCCCGCCCAGAACACCCACAACACAACACTAAGGGCCAGAAAGCACCCAAAACCACCACCCTGAGCCTCACAGGTCACAGCAGGTGCAAAAAGATCTCACACAAATGGTCCCAAAGCTCCTGCAGACTGTCCAGTCCCCAGACAGAGGGACACCCTGCTCTGCAATGCCCTGCTTCCTCCAGGGAAAAAAAATCTTTAATGTGGGAATAACCTGCAAATGTTTTTAAAGATCTGATACAGGAATATCCAAGTGCAGCAAAAGAAATATTCCAGTTGATCACCAAGAGACCTCAGTGCAAACCAGGAGACACAACAATCCCCTCCCGTCCCATAACAGGGAAAACCACCTGGACAGGGCCATCCTAATGCCTTTAAATGACACAAACAGCACCGAGTCTCCTCAAGCATGACACATCCCATCACCCTGCAATAAAAAATCAGTGCGATCCAAAATCCAACCCGTCAGAGCCTAGCGAGGAGTTTGCTCTCGATTTGATTTTAAACTAAGACAAATGCGTATCTTATTGCTTGTCAGCTTTGTGCTGACACACCAGAAGAGCAGCTGTGGGGCAGGTTGGAACCTCTGCCCCCCTCCCAAAACACGTTCAGTGAGCACACACACACAGAGCCAACACGGCCAAAACCAGGCCAGCCCCTGCCTTGCTTTAAAAAACAAAAATCAAAAATAAACACACACCTTCGGAGTTTGCCAAAACAGACAATATTGTACAGACCTTTCAAGTTTCAAGGTCTTAAAAGCATTTTATAAAGGCACTAAAACAAAAGAAAAGGGGGCGGGGGGGGAACATAAAATTCCAACCGCCTTTTCAACTTTCCAGGGGAATAAAGATCCCATCCTATTCTGATTTTTTTTAAATCAAATTACAGCGAATCCTGCTGCTTTACAAGCCTGGATTTCCAAAGAGTCCCTCGCACAGCCTTCTCCTACGGCCCCAAAACCCGCATGCCAAGCCCTTGTAAAAGCCCCACTGAGCGAGCCTCAGCTGCACGAAATCACTAATAAAAGAGGCTCAAGCATTTCCCTTTACAGCACCACTGTGAGCTGCTGCATTAAAACCAGCCTTTGGCTCCAAGTCAGCTTTATTAGATCTGCCTGACTTCAGACTTTCAGGTGAGGCCCCAAAAGCCAGAGTGGTAGGGCTTTATTTACCAGCCACGCTTGCCCCGTGGGTTGGAGGGGCTGAGATGTGCAAAGCTCTCATTAAAGCACAGACATCGCTGTTTCCAAATCTACGCTGCCCAGAAACTCCAGAAAAAACATCAGTGACAACATCTTTGGAACTGTTTATAAATTGAGAGTCCCCTATTTATTTTGTCTTTAAGGTTCCTATTGTCTTTTTACTACAGAAAGTTTGGGGTTCCCCTGAGCTCCACACAGGAACAGTTTTGTAACTTATGGTTCAGCAAGTAATAATGTTCTGAAGGACTTCAAAGACCTCTGCTGACAGAGATTTTGCTATTGGAGTTTGCCTGTGGGAGATTTCCCCCCCTCCTTTCCAAAAAAAAAGAAAAGCCCCACGAGAAGGTAGTTTAGGTTTTAAAGAAGATTAGGGTAGATTTAGTTGACCGAGCTTAGGATTACTTCCAAATAAGTAGGGAGAGGTAGACTATTGGTAAAAACAAAGTGATCCAAATAAAGGAAGGGGTCTGTGTGTTTCTGTGTCAGTTCCGAGTAAACGACTCAGGTCCCCGGAGTTAATCTTGATAGACCTGAACGTACCCAGGACAACACAGAGAGCCAAACAGTCCTGAATCCAAAGCCACTCCCGTGGAAGCTGCTCATTGTTTCAGTTCACAGCCACGAGCATGGAATGGTTTGGGTTGGAAGGGACCTTTAAGACCACCCAGTGCCACCCCCTGCCATGGGCAGGGACACCTCCCACCAGCCCAGGTTTCTCCAAGCCCTGTCCAACCTGGCCTTGGACACTTCCAGGGATCCAGGGGCAGCCACAGCTTCTCTGGGCAACCTGTGCCAGGACCTGCCCACCCTCACAGCCAACAATTCCTTCCCAATATCCCATCTCTCCCTGCCCTCTGGCACTGGGAAGCCATTCCCTGTGTCCTGTCCCTCCATCCCTTGTCCCCAGTTCCTCTCCAGCTCTCCTGGAGCCCCTTTAGGCCCTGCAAGGGGCTCTCAGGTCTCCCTGGAGCCTTCTCTTCTCCAGGTGAACCCCCCCAGCTGTCCCAGCCTGGCTCCAGAGCAGAGGGGCTCCAGCCCTGGCAGCATCTCCGTGGCCTCCTCTGGACTCTCTCCAGCAGCTCCACGTCCTCCCTGTGCTGTTCCCAGGGCCGGGGCAGCTCTGCAGGGGGGTCTCAGCTGAGGGGGCAGAGGGGCAGAATCCCCCCTGCCCTGCTGCCCACGCTGAGGGATCAGCCCAGCACGGGGGGGTTCTGGGGGCTGGTTCATGTCCAGCCTCTCCCCCACCAGCACCCCAAAATCCTCCTCCCCAGGGCTGCTCTCCAGCCATTCAAAATGCACACAAGATCTTCCCCTTTTAGGTGTATAAACACCAAAAGCAGAACAGTTTGACAATCCCAGAAGCCCTCGAGCAGCTGAGACTCTTGATTTATGCGAGACAATTCTTCCTGAATTCCTAGAAACAGCCTCCCTTTGCCCTAGATACATAAACAACCGTGTTGGTAAACACTTCCAAACCTTCCCGAAGACGAAAACAGAACAGGTCAAGGGAATTTCCCACTGATCCGTTCAGAAACTAAACTGCCTCAGCACTGCCAAAATTCAGCACTACTGCCCAGCAGCATTTCACACCACAGAATGCAATTCATGCAGTCTCTGGGATCTACTAAAAATCAACAACTGTTGGAGAAGTTTACAGGTGGGACACATCCCCTTGTTTCACAGCATAAAGACCAGGTTCTCAGGCCATGAGTAAATGAATTATTTCTGCAGTTTCAGCCCCAAAGGAACCAAGAACTTGTGGTGTGTTTCAGTTTGTCACATTTGTGGTGTCCCAAGGGACAGGGTTTTTTTTCTCCTCTACATCACAGCCAGGAGGAAGAAGTGACTGAGGGCACCCCAATTTTAGGGCTGCACAAGGACTTGGGATTTCAAGTGCTACGCAGGTATTTTGTGTTTCATGGTACTAATCACTCCCCTCTCCAAAAAAAAAAAAAAAACTCAAAGAAAAGCTGTGGGGAAGTGAGGGAGAGGGAAGTATCAGGGTGAAATTCAAGTTCTGCAGACAGCCCGTGGTGTGATTAAATCTCAAAGAGGCTTTGAAGTCAGGCTACTTTCCTGTTAGTTGGTTACCAATTTGGCATCAGGAACTGAGCAAACAGGTTCTCTCCAAAGGCTCTCACACGGATCATGATGCCAATTCCACTAACCGGCCCCATTTCCCTAAAATCCCAAGGCACCTCAATAAAAAGAAACCTTTCTGGGATAACACTGTAAAGCAGCAGGGTTTTCTGTGGAACAGAAGAGGGCTTCCCCCCCTTCAAAATCAAAACCACCGAGAGAAAAATGAAAATGGCATTTATTTTTATGGCTTCGCTTTTCATTTGAACGCTTCAAAAAGAAGCCAGCTCTGCACTGGATATCCATCTCCCTGGGAAAGGCCTGTAAAACCCTGGGCACTTGCTCAGCTACCTGTCAGCTGCCACACAGGAACAGGGATCTGGGCTGAGGAGAAACGTGGAAAATTACGCATTCAAATGTGGGAAAAAATGTGTTAGAAGGCTTTTTTTTATGAGAGCAGGTTCAGGAGAAAAGCCAAAGTGAGAGGGAGAAAGAGAAATCAAGAGCAGCCCAAGCACAGGGAAAGGGGCAGCCCTTCCCCAGCCAACCCTTTTACTGTGCCATGAGGAAAAGCGATCGTGCCTGAGGGGGGGAAAAAGAGAGAGGGAAGGAATAACCTTAAACTAATCCACTTCAGAAATGGAACCCCATTCCATTTCATGGGATGTGGCCCTTACTTATCTCTACCTCAAGTGACAGAAACTTGAGCGTATCTGAAAGCTTTAGTCTCCTGGACAGCCTCAAAAAAAAAAAAATAATCCTCGGGAATTCTTTCCTCTGCAACAACAGGAGTTAATTTCCTTTTAACAGTCCTTGTTGCTAAAAGGCATTAGAAAGTCAAAGTTTTCAGCAGTAACCACCTGTGGCTGTTTAACACTATGACACACTGAACGTGAAAAGCCCAATTTCCTTTCAATGCCTGGGCCATTTGGGGAATATTTGTGCCTGTTTTACCATCCCCATCAGACCCTGTCCGTCACTTCTGTCTTTACACGCTGACATTTCTTTCTCTGGAGTGTTTGTTACACAGAGAATGGTTTGGGTGGGATTTCTGTGAAGTTGCAAGATGCGCTTTGTACGTAAATTAACGAGCAGCAGCCTGGACCCTGACCAGTGGCCATGGGAGAAACTGGCAGAGAGTATCCACAATATTCTACTTCATTTCACTGGGTAATCAGCACTTCCCAATTAAGTTTGCTTTGACGGCTCATTCAGAGAGGAGGTTCATCATTCAGTGGGTGAAGAAAGGAAATAAAGAGGCTGAACAACCCCAAGCAGGGTGAGGTGTGAGTGTTTCATAAAGCTACTTGAAAAGACAGGCAGTTTCTAAAACATGAATTATGGACCGTGCCTGAGCACAGACTGGTGAATGCATCATCTGAAAGTATCCCAAAATAAAAATGTGAACCCCCTGTGGGGCTGGGGGTGAGGAAATCAGAGTCACTGAAGAATCTAGCCTCACATGAAAACACTGCAGACAGGAAGTTACTATCACTACTCTAATTTCTGTGGTTCCAAGCACACACAGGAGTGTGAGGAACAGCTCTTGCCATGCCCTCAGCACTGCCAAGTTCTAAATATTGCAGCAAGACATTCACTTGCTTCTGAACGCGCTCACTCGAATCAAAATATCTCTGCAATATTTATTTTAAATTTTGAGGCTTTGCTTCTGCCTGAGCCGCGCATGTTTTATTTAACTCTACTCAACTGCAGCCACAAACCCAGCTCGTGGATTATCTCTCAATATTCAGCTTTGGAACTGTTTCCTGTAAGTAAGTGGGGCTGCCACCCAATTTTCCTGCATCAAGGCGGCTGTTCCTTGATGATTTCTGCTCCTTTTAGGCGGTGTCAGANCCCCCAGCTGTCCCAGCCTGGCTCCAGAGCAGAGGGGCTCCAGCCCTGGCAGCATCTCCGTGGCCTCCTCTGGACTCTCTCCAGCAGCTCCACGTCCTCCCTGTGCTGTTCCCAGGGCTGGGGCAGCTCTGCAGGGGGGTCTCAGCTGAGGGGGCAGAGGGGCAGAATCCCCCCTGCCCTGCTGCCCACGCTGGGGGATCAGCCCAGCACAGGGGGGTTCTGGGTGCTGGTTCATGTCCAGCCTCTCCCCCACCAGCACCCCAAAATCCTCCTCCCCAGGGCTGCTCTCCAGCCATTCAAAATGCACACGAGATCTTCCCCTTTTAGGTGTATAAACACCAAAAGCAGAACAGTTTGACAATCCCAGAAGCCCTCGAGCAGCTAAGACTCTTGATTTATGCGAGACAATTCTTCCAGAATTCCTAGAAACAGCCTCCCTTTGCCCTAGATACATAAACAACCATGTTGGTAAACACTTCCAAACCTTCCCGAAGACGAAAACAGAACAGGTCAAGGGAATTTCCCACTGATCCGTTCAGAAACTAAACTGCCTCAGCACTGCCAAAATTCAGCACTACTGCCCAGCAGCATTTCACACCACAGAATGCAATTCATGCAGTCTCTGGGATCTACTAAAAATCAACAACTGTTGGAGAAGTTCACAGGTGAGACACATCCCCTTGTTTCACAGCATAAAGACCAGGTTCTCAGGCCATGAGTAAATGAATTATTTCTGCAGTTTCAGCCCCAAAGGAACCAAGAACTTGTGGTGTGTTTCAGTTTGTCACATTTGTGGTGTCCCAAGGGTTTTTTTTTCTCCTCTACATCACAGCCAGGAGGAAGAAGTGACTGAGGGCACCCCAATTTTAGGGCTGCACAAGGACTTGGGATTTCAAGTGCTACGCAGATATTTTGTGTTTCATGGTACTAATCCCTCCCCTCCAAAAAAAAAAAACTCAAAGAAAAGCTGTGGGGAAGTGAGGGAGAGGGAAGTATCAGGGTGAAATTCAAGTTCTGCAGACAGCCCGTGGTGTGATTAAATCTCAAAGAGGCTTTGAAGTCAGGCTACTTTCCTGTTAGTTGGTTACCAATTTGGCATCAGGAACTGAGCAAACAGGTTCTCTCCAAAGGCTCTCACATGGATCATGATGCCAATTCCACTAACCGGCCCCATTTCCCTAAAATCCCAAGGCACCTCAATAAAAAGAAACCTTTCTGGGATAACACTGTAAAGCAGCAGGGTTTTCTGTGGAACAGAAGAGGGCTTCCCCCCCTTCAAAATCAAAACCACCGAGAGAAAAATGAAAATGGCATTTATTTTTATGGCTTCGCTTTTCATTTGAACGCTTCAAAAAGAAGCCAGCTCTGCACTGGATATCCATCTCCCTGGGAAAGGCCTGTAAAACCCCGGGCACTTGCTCAGCTACCTGTCAGCTGCCACACAGGAACAGGGATCTGGGCTGAGGAGAAACGTGGAAAATTACACGTTCAAATGTGGAAAAAAATGTGTTAGAACGCTTTTTTTATGAGAGCAGGTTCAGGAGAAAAGCCAAAGTGAGAGGGAGAAAGAGAAATCAAGAGCAGCCCAAGCACAGGGAAAGGGGCAGCCCTTCCCCAGCCAACCCTTTTACTGTGCCATGAGGAAAAGTGATCGTGCCTGAGGGGGGGGAAAAGAGAGAGGGAAGGAATAACCTTAAACTAATCCACTTCAGAAATGCAACCCCATTCCATTTCATGGGATGTGGCCCTTACTGATGGTTTATCTCTACCTCAAGTGACAGAAACTTGAGCGTATCTGAAAGCTTCAGTCTCCTGGACAGCCTCAAAAAAAAAAAATAATCCTCGGGAATTCTTTCCTCTGCAACAACAGGAGTTAATTTCCTTTTAACAGTCCTTGTTGCTAAAAGGCATTAGAAAGTCAAAGTTTTCAGCAATAACCACCTGTGGCTGTTTAACACTATGACACACTGAACACGAAAAGCCCAATTTCCTTTCAATGCCTGTGCCATTTGGGGAATATTTGTGCCTGTTTTACCATCCCCATCAGACCCTGTCCGTCACTTCTGTCTTTACACGCTAACAGTTCTTTCTCTGGAGTGTTTGTTACACAGAGAATGGTTTGGGTGGGATTTCTGTGAAGTTGCAAGATGTGCTTTGTACGTAAATTAACGAGCAGCAGCCTGGACCCTGACCAGTGGCCATGGGAGAAGCTGGCAGAGAGTATCCACAATATTCTACTTCATTTCACTGGGTAATCAGCACTTCCCAATTAAGTTTGCTTTGACGGCTCATTCAGAGAGGAGGTTCATCATTCAGTGGGTGAAGAAAGGAAATAAAGAGGCTGAAAAACCCCAAGCAGGGTGAGGTGTGAGTGTTTCATAAAGCTACTTGAAAAGACAGGCAGTTTCTAAACATGAATTATGGACCGTGCCTGAGCACAGACTGGTGAATGCATCATCTGAAAGTATCCCAGAATAAAAATGTGAACCCCCTGTGGGGCTGGGGGTGAGGAAATCAGAGTCACTGAAGAATCTAGCCTCACATGAAAACACTGCAGACAGGAAGTTACTATCACTACTCTAATTTCTGTGGTTCCAAGCACACACAGGAGTGTGGGGAACAGCTCTTGCCATGCCCTCAGCACTGCCAAGTTCTAAATATTGCAGCAAGACATTCACTTGCTTCTGAACACGCTCACTCGAATCAAAATATCTCTGCAATATTTATTTTAAATTTTGAGGCTTTGCTTCTGCCTGAGCCGCGCATGTTTTATTTAACTCTACTCAACTGCAGCCACAAACCCAGCTCGTGGATTATCTCTCAATATTCAGCTTTGGAACTGTTTCCTGTAAGTAAGTGGGGCTGCCACCCAATTTTCCT
>NW_020956335.1:332184-344956 GCF_003031625.1 Empidonax traillii | reverse complement strand
AATCAAAATATCTCTGCAATATTTATTTTAAATTTTGAGGCTTTGCTTCTGCCTGAGCCGCGCATGTTTTATTTAACTCTACTCAACTGCAGCCACAAACCCAGCTCGTGGATTATCTCTCAATATTCAGCTTTGGAACTGTTTCCTGTAAGTAAGTGGGGCTGCCACCCAATTTTCCTGCATCAAGGCGGCTGTTCCTTGATGATTTCTGCTCCTTTTAGGCGGTGTCAGAGAATCACAGTGCCAGCAGCACTTACCTGAGCACACCTGCCCAACTCAGCCCTGCCCAGGTAGCGGAATATCTTCAGTGCCAGCTCATAGGGCAGCTGCACATCGAAGAAAGGAACCTCATTGATTTCATTCTGAAAAGAAAAAAGAGGAAATCGTTTTCCTTCATGCACAGCTTGACAGCAGGAGAAGTTACCACGGCATGAAGTGTGTCCTCAGTGCCACCACAGCTCCATAAAAAAAGCCAGGAGTTATTCCACCTTTCCTCCCTTTGTAATGGAACATCAGCACAACCAGGTACCCAACCACTCCCTGCTCTGAGTCAGGTAAAGGAGGTTAAATGGAGCTAAAAAGCAAATTGAGAAGAACTGTAAGGCTGATCTGAAAGGCAGAACACAAGCTCTAGTGAAATCCTTTATCTACTGTTCCAGTGCCAAGAAGACCCAATAGATAAGCACTCTGAAGACATGCTCCTGTTACTAATTTCACTTACAGCATTTCAAACACAGAGGATGGGAAAAGGAACAAATATGTTGATGTAAAACTGAATGGAAGATGATGTTACAGTTCCTTTCATTAGTGACATATTAATGTCTTTTTAATATGAAGTGTTCCTGCTTTTAATTGATCGAGTGTCTCAAACAAAAAATTAGAACCAAATCCATCAATTTACACCAACAGCTAAATGCAGCACAAGGATTTTTTTCCTAGATGTATTTAGTTCAACTGCATAATTATTAAATATTCTTCCTGCAGTTATCACAACAAAATTTGTCTTCTCTCTCCCACTGCCTGGATATTCCAGATTTTTATGCTATGCAGTAGAGAAGGAGTAAAACCAGCCTGTTCTGACCACTTCTGTGTCACTCTTTTTGCTCTCCAGTGTTCTCTCCTGGTTTCTGCCCCTCCCCAGGTGCTCCTGAACACCTCAGCACTCTCCATCCATCCCCATGCACAAAACCAGCTGCCCAGTTCAAACCACTCTCCACTGGTTGCCTTCAGAAAGTCAGGAAGATCCCAAATCGGGATCACCTCCTGCCTCTTGGCTCTTTCCTGTCCCTGATACCTTTATTTCTTTGTAGGTCTCTTCCAGAACTACGTCCTCTCCTTTAAACCTGGACCTTTCTCAGGACCAAAGTAGAAAAAAAAAAAAAAAAGGTGATTCAGGGTTTATTTAAAGCAGAGTTACTCAGGGAAATCACAGTACAACGTGGCTGTGGGGAGGTTTTTAATGCAAAAGATATTCTACAGCAGGTCAGTGTTTACCCAACACAAACACCTTAGGTCCTTTTAGCAACAAAACACCAATTTATGCAGACTGGAGCCTCGCACTTGCTCTAATTTACTTAAACCAGGACAATTTCCCTGCCCAAGCAGCTCCTTTCCCCCTGCCCAGGACGGCTGGCTCCACTCCCCGCTGTGGCTCTGCAAGGAGATTGTCTGCCCTGGTGAGATTTAAATCCCGGCCACTTCCAGAGGGGACACCGAAGGCAAAACACAAAGGGAACACGCAGACAGGCTCCAAGCCGGCCAGATGTGAATCCACCCGGCTCCAGGAGCCATCCTGGAGCTGCCCAAACAAACCAGAGGAGCCATTGGGCAAGGATTATTAGCCCCGGGCTTATGAGCTCAGGCACGGCACCACCACGGATATGCTGCTTCCAAATTGGACTTGACTCACTTCCAACCAGCAGATCCTGCTCTGTCTGGACGGACAGAGGTGTCATCAGGACTGACTGACTGCAGACACAACAGGCAACACCTCCGGTGCTCTCAAGAAAAGGCGGGGAAAATAAGAAAAAAAAAACAGATAAGGGAGATGATTTTTTAAAAAAACCTGTAATATAATTTATACCCTCCTTCAAATAAACCCAGAATTGCCTCTTTTTTTCTACATTTATACTGCAAAGGGTCCATTAAATGAGAAGTGGTTGTGGAAGAGACCTACAAAGAAACGAAGGTACCAGGGAGAGGAAAGTGCCAAGAGGCAGGAGGTGATCCCGGTTTGGGATCTTCCTCACTTTCTGAAGGCAAACAACAGAGACAACGACAGAGCACAAGCTCATACTCATTCCATTCTAACGCCATCCTAAAATAAGAGGCAGATCAAGGTCATCCCGCATCCCAAAAACCCCAGCAGCTTGTCCTCAGCACAAGGAAGGAGGGGTGTTAAGTCAGCACCAGCCTGTCTAAAAGTCTACTGGAATGAATCCAGAGCTCAAGTACAACCAGCCCCTCTGAGACAGATGCGGGCTCCTGTGTGCTAATGGAGCACTAATTCTGTAAATGGATTAATTTGTGCCTTGCAGACAGAAATTTAATCTGTTCCTTTTAATTTTTTTTTAAGCAAAGAGTAATTAGTCACAGGGAGGTGAGCGAGAAACAAGAAAATGGGTTTCCCCCCTAGTTTTCCTACACTGTAAATAAAACCTCCGTGGCATTCAGAAGATTTACCAAAATAACTTCTATCTGGTTCAGAGCTGTGCTTAAGACTATTGCCAAATTAACTCCTTTATTTAAAGAATTAAAGCTTGTTTTCTTATTACGCTGCCTTGTCACAAGGCAGGATATCCCCAGTTACTGCACGGGCACCAAACAGCCCGAGTAACTCCCTCCTTATTCATAATTTTCCTGCACAAACAGCTCCTTTACACTTCCTTTAAGGCTTTTAAGAGCAAATATCAAATACTATTTCATAGAGTCATGGACTATGCAGAGTTGGAAGGGGATCACGGAGCCCAAGCCCGGCCCTGCAGGGGACAAGGCGAGAATCCCACCCTGTGCCATTGAAGAGTCACACAACACTCTTGAGGTGGAAGGGACGCACAGGGATGACACGGGAAGCAGATTGTGGAGTGTTAAAGCTGTGTAAGTGGGATATGCTCGGAAATTGAGGTTAAAACAAGCACAGAGGAACGCGAAAGTAGCACCCCCCTTCCTGGGCCGGGCACGGCTGAGCCGCTCTGTCCGCGCCGGGCACGGGCCCCACCACGGCCCCCTCCTCCCCCTGCCCGCCTCTGTGCCCGGGGCAGGACCCCCGGCCCCACACGGCCCTACCAGGTCTCGGATGAGCTGCCCCAGCAGATCGTCGCCATCGCCGGCTCCGTCCCCGGCGGGCTCCCCGGCGGGGCGGGCGGGCGCGGGGCCGCCAAAGGCCGGGGCGCCGCCGGCCAGCAGCCCGCGGGCCAGCGCCAGATACCCGGGCTCGGCCGGGGGCTCGTCCCGGGACCGCTCCTCCCGCCGCGGCCGCTTCGCGCCCCCCGCCCGCTCCTGGGGCCGCTCCCGAGGCCGCCTCAGCTCCGCCGGCTCCGCGGCCATGGCGGCGGGGCCGGCCCGGCCCGGAAACCGCGCCCCGCGCCCGCGCGTTCCGCACACACAACGTTCCGCCGGGGCGGGCCGGGCCGGGAGCGCGCCCAGGATGGGGTCGGGGATGGGGCCGGGGATGGGGATGGGGCCGGGGCCGGCATTTCGTGGTCCCCACACGGGCACCACGATGGCGGCCTAAGGGCCCGGCTCTGGAGAGCCGAGAGAGGCCGCGGCGAGGGCAGGGTCGGTCTGTGCCCTGCTGGGAGCCTTCAGCCTCCTCGGTCATGGCCAGGGCAGATCCCACTGGCAGCCCCGAGTCCCCTGAGTCCCCTCAGCCGTGGCCGGGGTGAGCGCAGGTCCCGCGGGGAGCCCCGAGTCCCCTCAGTCCCCTCAGCCATGGCCGGGGTGAGGGCAGGTCCCGCTGGGAGCCCCGAGTGCCCTCACAGCCGTGCCCAGCCTGTGCAGGGGGTCGCCCTTGGACGTGGCTGCTCCGGGTGATGGATAAACCCCGCTTGGATCATTTTTTCCGTTCAGTTCGCCAAGTCTAAGCCAGAAGACTGGCGGGCAGGGGTGGTCCCACCTGTGCAGTGCCCGTCACCGCTGGAAAGGTGTGTTCTGCTGTTCTGCTGCTGCCTGCACAGCCCCAGAGCTGCCGCTGTCGCGGCACTTCGGGGAGGACACGACGCTGGCTCAGCATCTCTCCACCATCCACCCACCCTGGAGATCAAAGGCTGCCTTTCAAACAGCGCTGAACCCAACTGCTGAACCACAAATGTGGAGCTGCTGCTGCTGCTACTTCAGCTAGTCCTGCTGCCCAGGGGAGGGAGAGGCCACGGGTGTTCATGTCTTCAGCATGACTTCTGTGGAGTCTTCAAGGAAATAAAACAGGTGAGTGACCTGTCTAAGTCAAACAGCTGGTCCTTGCTGGGCTCTGGTGAACAGGCTAAAACACAGCCCCTGCTCTGGGCAGCAGCTGAGGGTACCCTCACCCTGGTGTGTCCACCTCCATCTTCCTCGGTGGCCACTTGCTGGTTCTCCTTGGAAGCTTCTTGTTTCCGTGCAGTTTATAAAACCACAATCAAGTGGTTTGGATTCCAGGAAGAACCCAAACAACCTCATTTAGGGGAGGAGCTCCTGTGTGTAGTAACCATGCAAAAGAGTGATGGGTGAGTGGGCAGCAGGGCAGGGGGGGGGATTCTGCCCCTCTGCCCCCTCAGGTGAGACCCCCCTGCAGAGCTGCCCCAGCCCTGGGGAACAGCACAGGGAGGATGTGGAGCTGCTGGAGAGAGGCCAGAGGAGGCCTCCCCTCAGAGAGAGGGAGCACCTCTCCTACTGGGAAAGGCCAAGAGAATTGGGATTGTCCAACTTTGAGAAGAGAACACTTTGGGGTGACCTGATTGTGGCCTTCCAGTAGCTGAACGGAGCCCACAAGAAAGATGAGGAGAGACTATTTACAAGGGCCTGGAGTGACAGGACAAGGGGGAATGGCTTCCCCATGCCAGATGGGATATTGGGAAGAAATTGTTCCCTGTGAGGGTGGCGCAGGGAACCTGGCATAGGTTGCCCAGAGAAGCTGTGGTTGCCGGATCCCTGGAAGTGTCCAAGGCCAGGATGGATGGGGCTGGGAGCAAACTGGGCTAGTGGAAGGTGTCCCTGCCCATGGCAGGGGGTGGAACGAGGTGAGCTTTAAGGTCCCTTCCAACCCAAATCATTCTGTGATGCTATGACTTGTTTTCCCTATGAAACAATCACTTGGGCTCAGGAGGATCACCCTGAGGTGCACACACTGAGCACGGTGAGCCCTGCCAGGGGAGGGACTGCAGAGCAGGAGCTGCCCCAGGATTGGGATGCAGGGCTGCTCCAAGGAGGGTGGGTTGCAAAGAAGGGGAGTCCCAGGAGGGTGTCTCTCTAGACCCCTCTGCAATACCAGGGTGATTTGCCAAGAGGGTGGCAGCAGCCTCCCTGCAAGGCAGGGGTAAAACAGGCCAGTTTGGGGTGATTCCTGTCCCACAGAGCCCGTGCTGCCATCCCAGGGCTGGTGTGTGGGGGGGTCCTGCCTGGGGGTCCCAGCCCTGTGCACTGGCAGCGGGGAGGCTCTGCCCTGGCTCAGTGCTGGGGCTGCTCCTGCATTGGCCACCCGAAATGTGATCCGAATCTGTAATGCTGTGGGTGATGAAATCGGCTCCGGCTCTGTGTAATCCCCTCACTGCCCCCCTGCATCTCCTCACTGTCCCCTCCTCCAGCCCCGCTGTCTCCTGCATCCTCCTGCTCTCCCTCCATCCCATACTCCATCCCACACAGGATGTCATCTGCATCCCCACACTCTCCCCTCTATCCCACACTGTCACCTGCATCCCCACCCTGTCTCCTTGATCCCACACTCTCCTTCCTTCCCTATGCTGTCTCTCCATCCCCATTCTATCCTCCCATCCCTATGCTGTCCCACTGAATTCCCACACCATCCCTGGATACCAAAATGTATCCACTAAAGTACTGTTCCCCCCACTCCCTCCATGCCTCCCCCACAAGCACTGTCCTCCCAGGTCCCTCCACTCCCACACTGTCCCTCCATCCCCATGCTACTGCTCCATCCCTTTGCTGTCCCATCAAACTCCCACACCACCCCTGGATACCAGAATGCCCCACCACATAAACACTGTCTCCCCCATACTCTCCATGTCCTCCCATTCTCCCCATGTCCCTCTGTCCCACTCTGTCACTGCACTGTCCCTCCATCTCCACACTACCCTCCCATTCCTATGCTATCCCTCCATCCCCACACTGTCCCACCAGAATCCCACACCCTCCCTGGATACCAGAACGCCCCACCGCACATCCCCCGTGCCCCCGTGCCCCCCACGTCCCTCTATCCCCACCCTGTCCCCCCATGCCCACCCTGTCCCACCAAACCCCTCCGGACACCAGACGGCCCCACCACCCAGCCCGTGTCCCCCACTCCCCCTGCCCGCGCCATCCCCCCCTCCCCGCCCGCCCGGCCCCGCCCCGCGGGGGCTGATGTAACCGCGGTCCCCCCCTGTCCGCGGCCGGTCCCGCCCGGCGCACACTCCGCGGGCTGTGAGCGAGCCGAGCACTGCCAGCCATGTGCCCGTGCGCGCTGCGCGGCCCCCCCGCGCCCTGCAGCCCCTGCGGGCCCGGCCGCGCCGCCCGGCCCGAGGCCGCTGCCCGCCGGGTCGCCGCCCGCCTGCGCCGCCTGGGCGATGAGCTGGAGCAGCGGCGCAAGGCGCGGGGCCGCGGGCCCTCGGCCGCCCGCCGCCTGGCCGCCGTGGCGGGGCTGCTCTGCGCGCTCACGCCCGCGGCCGCGCTGGCCTGGCTGATCCGCAGGAGGAGCCTCTAGGGAGAGCGGCGCCGCACGGAGCGGGGAGCAGGCGGGACGCGCAACAGGTGGGCAGGGGATGGGACGGGATGGGATGGGATGGGACGGGACGGGACGGGGCGAGGCTCCGCACGGGGCAGGGCTTGGTCCGGCCGGAGGGATCCGGCCCCGGGGCTCGGCTCGGCGGAGCGCGCTGTCCGCGGTACCCGCCGGGCTGCGCAGGGTCATGTGGGAGTGCACGGAGACACGGGCGGTACAGGCGCTCCTGACTCGCATCGACCCCGACCCCTCTGCCTCTCCTTCACCCTCTCCCTGGGCTGCCGGTACCGGCGCTGCCAGGTCGCACTGACCCCTACCCCTTTCCCTCTTCCTCTCTCCTTCCCTCTTTCCCTTTCCCTCTCCTCCCCACCCCTGGGCTGCCAGTACCGATGCTGCCAGGTCGCACTGATCTCTCTCCCTTTCCCCTCTCCTGTGTCCCCTCTCCTCTCTCCCTTTCTTCTTTTCCTTTCCTTCTCTCTCTCCTCTCCATCTCCCTCTGCTTGTCCCTCTTTCTCTCCCTCTTATCCTTTCCCAGGACACCTCAAACGCCCCCTTTCCCCGTCCCCAAACTTTCACGGTTCCCCCCCGCCGTGCCTCCCCTCTGCCCGGGCCGTCCATGCCCCCGAGGGGCACTTTCAGCTCCCTGCAGGCAACTCAGGGGGCTCGGAGCAGGTCCTGCATCACCCCGACTGCCGGCCCCGGGGGCTGAGGGTGCCCTGCACACCCGTGCCTGCCGAGCCTCCAGCCCCCTCTTGTCTGCAGAGGAGCTTTCCCCGTGTCCTGCCATTCCCCGGTGGGCTCTAGACCCACGGATGCTGCGGGGCACCCACTGCTAAGGTGGCCGGGCGGTGGAATGTCCCCACAGGATCATCCAGCCCGCGACTGGCTGGTCAGTCTGGCTGTGCCTGGCTCTGTCTTTTGGATAATGCCTTACTGATCATACATGGGGTCACCTCAGGGATTTTAGATGCCCTGAAATCCTCTGGGTTGTGGATCTGTCCCCCCGCAGAGCTGAGGAGCAAGGGCTCTTCTCTTGGCTGCTTTAAATTGCATCATAAACATCCCCGATGTCTGTCTGTGTTCAGGGAAGGCTTAAAGTGCATGTGTAACTTTCAGCATGCACTCATATCCCACCAGCTTGGATGGGGGGGTGTGGAGGGAATGTAGGGATAACAGAGAGTTTAAAAATAAGGTCTTCCAGCAGGTCTGTGTGTTTGCACTGTGTGTGTGTGTGTGTGGTTTGGGGGGGGTCATTGTTGTCATCCCTCTGAGCCACAACTGCTCTGTCTGTGAGGATGTTCCACTGCTCACCTTTGGAAAGCTTTTTATGAAACAAAACCAGAACAAAACTGGTGGGTTTTTTTTGATGAATCAAAGCCTCATTTTCCATGAAATCAGGCTCTGGATGGTGCCTGCAGAGCTGTGCCCAGCAGAGCCCTCGGGGGTGGTGTCAGTGCTGTGGGGCTGTGGTCAGGGGCAGAGCAAACACACCTCTCCTTTCCCATCAGTTTGGTTGTAGTGTTTGGAAACAAACCCACCCACCTGGCTTGGTGGCCTCCCTGACCTTGACAAAAGTTGGAATCCAGGGGGGAAGTGCAGTGATCTCCCTTCCTTAGTGTCTCAAGTGCTCTTGTCCTTCACACAAGCTGGGGAATTTCCTCCCTGCCCAGGCTGGGACTTAATCCCAGGAGGAGGTGGCAGGTGAGAATGGCTGGCGAAGGAGCCCGTGGATCCGTGCACACGCTCAGCCCAGGGTCCCTGGCAATCCCACGAGGCCAAAGCTGTTTGGATTCCTGTTTTTTTTGTGCAGGTTTCCACAGCCCTGTTGAGCAGTCACTGTTCTTTTCCCCGATCTCTTCTGCTGTTGACTCTGACGCCCTCACCTCCGTTTCTGCACTTCAGGCCCACCAATAACCAGTTGCTTATAAGTGGCTTTGACGAGGACGCTGGGGGAAAGCCAGGCATTATCCCGGGTGCCTCCAAGGCGAGCTCCCACTGTGGAAAAGCCAGGCATTATCCCGGTGCCTCCCAGGCTCCTCCGGCACGCGCCGTCCCGCTCCTGCCTGGCAGCTTCAAAGGCTGCTGAGCACAGGACGTGCTGAGCCGCCTCCAAACGCCCGCGGGGCTTCGTGGCCACAAATACAAATGTGAGTCTGAAAGGGACATCCTGGTGTGTGATGGGAAGCGGTTTCAGGAATAAAGATGTGAGGATTAACAGGCTCCTCCTGGCAGTCTCCTGGTTGCCCCTGTGTGCAGCCTGTCTGCTGTCACACTTCTGTGAGGCACGAGTGACCAAGCTGCAGGTGAAAATACAATGCAGCCCCGGAACGATTAACTGCATCATCTACACCTCAGTTTCTGGGTTGGTTTTTTGTTTTGTTTTGTTTTGTTGGTTTTTTTTTTTTTGCCATTAGGAATCTTTTCATGCTGTAATTTGCTCCCACCAGTGGAGGTTTCTGACTGTCTCAGAGCCTGTCAGTGCAGAGAGCTGAGTTAGGCTTAGAGATGAGGTAAGGCAACAGTCTCTCATTAACTGTGCAGAGTGTTCCTGAACAAAATACGTATTTTTCTGCCACCCTCAGAGAACTCTGCACAGACAATAACATTATTCTGCAACAAGCTGGGAAGTCCGGGCTCTGAGCATGGGATTTCTTGGAATGGCCGGTAAGAAGAGAGTAACTCATACAGTTAATGAGGATGCTGCAGAGTCAGCATTTGTCTCGTGATCTGGTGGTTGCAGAAGAAATAGAGAAGTCAAAGGCCACTGTCAGCTGGGTTTACTACCAGAGTTCCCCTCCTGCTTTTCCAGGCAGTAGTAGGATTTGTGTTGGCTGCTGTGAGCGTACAAACTGTTCCTGGGGCAGGAGGTTGGGGGCTGTTCCCTCAGGGCCGCGTGGTTTTCCACA
Source organism: Empidonax traillii (assembly GCF_003031625.1). Classification (NCBI taxonomy): domain Eukaryota; kingdom Metazoa; phylum Chordata; class Aves; order Passeriformes; family Tyrannidae; genus Empidonax; species Empidonax traillii. The sequence goes on along the minus strand of NW_020956335.1, from coordinate 335,143 downwards.
CCAGCACAGCTCAGGGAATAATGCCGTGCTCCAGGGAAGCTGTCCCGGGGGATGCCAGGGAGAACGGGATTAGGGGCCGCTGCACGTGACCAGCTTGCATCTGCAGACCGAGCCTGGGGTTTGGGGCTGAATCCTCCACAACTGGCAGTTTCAGAATATGTAATCTGACATCACCTTGAATCTCCAACCACAGGGCATGAAGTGTAGTTGTCGGGTGCCAGTTTGGCGCGCAGGGACACTTGTATCTCGCTCTGTTAGCTCAGGAGTGGCAGTGTGTTGAAANCTTGTCCCTCTTTCTCTCCCTCTTATCCTTTCCCAGGACACCTCAAACGCCCCCTTTCCCCGTCCCCAAACTTTCACGGTTCCCCCCCGCCGTGCCTTCCCTCCGCCCGGGCCGTCCATGCCCCCGAGGGGCACTTTCAGCTCCCTGCAGGCAACTCAGGGGGGTCGGAGCAGGTCCCGCATCACCCCGACTGCCGGCCCCGGGGGCTGAGGGTGCCCTGCACACCCGTGCCTGCTGAGCCTCCAGCCCCCTCTTGTCTGCAGAGGAGCTTTCCCCGTGTCCTGCCATTCCCCGGTGGGCTCTAGACCCACGGATGCTGCGGGGCACCCACTGCTAAGGTGGCCGGGCGGTGGAATGTCCCCACAGGATCATCCAGCCCGTGACTGGCTGGTCAGTCTGGCTGTGCCTGGCTCTGTCTTTTGGATAATGCCTTACTGAACATACATGGGGTCACCTCAGGGATTTTAGATGCCCTGAAATCCTCTGGGTTGTGGATCTGTCCCCCGCAGAGCTGAGGAGCAAGGGCTCTTCTCTTGGCTGCTTTAAATTGCATCATAAACATCCCCGATGTCTGTCTGTGTTCAGGGAACAGTGCATGTGTAACTTTCAGCATGCACTCATATCCCACCAGCTTGGATGGGGGGGTGTGGAGGGAATGTAGGGATAGCAGAGAGTTTAAGGTTTTCCAGCAGGTCTGTGTGTTTGCACTGTGTGTGTGTGTGTGTGGTTTGGGGGGGGTCATTGTTGTCATCCCTCTGAGCCACAACTGCTCTGTCTGTGAGGATGTTCCACTGCTCACCTTTGGAAAGCTTTTTATGAAACAAAACCAGAACAAAACTGGTGGGTTTTTTTGATGAATCAAAGCCTCATTTTCCATGAAATCAGGCTCTGGATGGTGCCTGCAGAGCTGTGCCCAGCAGAGCCCTCGGGGGTGGTGTCAGTGCTGTGGGGCTGTGGTCAGGGGCAGAGCAAACACACCTCTCCTTTCCCATCAGTTTGGTTGTAGTGTTTGGAAACAAACCCACCCACCTGGCTTGGTGGCCTCCCTGACCTTGACAAAAGTTGGAATCCAGGGGGGAAGTGCAGTGATCTCCCTTCCTTAGTGTCTCAAGTGCTCTTGTCCTTCTCACAAGCTGGGGAATTTCCTCCCTGCCCAGGCTGGGACTTAATCCCAGGAGGAGGTGGCAGGTGAGAATGGCTGGCAGAAGGAGCCCGTGGATCCGTGCACACACTCAGCCCAGACTCTCTGGCAATCCCACGAGGCCAAAGCTGTTTGGATTCCTGTTTTTTTTGTGCAGGTTTCCACAGCCCTGTTGAGCAGTCACTGTTCTTTTCCCCGATCTCTTCTGCTGTTGACTCTGACGCCCTCACCTCCGTTTCTGCACTTCAGGCCCACCAATAACCAGTTGCTTATAAGTGGCTTTGACGAGGACGCTGTGGGAAAGCCAGGCATTATCCCGGGTGCCTCCAAGGCGAGCTCCCACTGTGGAAAAGCCAGGCATTATCCCGGTGCCTCCCAGGCTCCTCCGGCACGCGCCGTCCCGCTCCTGCCTGGCAGCTTCAAAGGCTGCTGAGCACAGGACGTGCTGAGCCGCCTCCAAACGCCCGCGGGGCTTCGTGGCCACAAATACAAATGCGAGCCTGAAAGGGACATCCTGGTGTGTGATGGGAAGCGGTTTCAGGAATAAAGATGTGAGGATTAACAGGCTCCTCCTGGCAGTCTCCTGGTTGCCCCTGTGTGCAGCCTGTCTGCTGTCACACTTCTGTGAGGCACGAGTGACCAAGCTGCAGGTGAAAATACAATGCAGCCCCGGAACGATTAACTGCATCATCTACACCTCAGTTTCTGGGTTGGTTTGTTTTTTTTTTTTTTTTTTTTTTTTTTTTTTTTTTTGCCATTAGGAATCTTTTCATGCTGTAATTTGCTCCCACCAGTGGAGGTTTCTGACTGTCTCAGAGCCTGTCAGTGCAGAGAGCTGAGTTAGGCTTAGAGATGAGGTAAGACAACAATCTCTCATTAACTGTGCAGAGTGTTCCTGAACAAAATACGTATTTTTCTGCCACCCTCAGAGAACTCTGCACAGACAATAACATTATTCTGCAACAAGCTGGGAAGTCCGGGCTCTGAGCATGGGATTTCTTGGAATGGCCGGTAAGAAGAGAGTAACTCATACAGTTAATGAGGATGCTGCAGAGTCAGCATTTGTCTCGTGATCTGGTGGTTGCAGAAGAAATAGGGAAGTCAAAGGCCACTGTCAGCTGGGTTTACTACCAGATTTCCCCTCCTGCTTTTCCAGGCAGTAGTAGGATTTGTGTTGGCTGCTGTGAGCGTACAAACTGTTCCTGGGGCAGGAGGTTGGGGGCTGTTCCCTCAGGTCCGTGTGGTTTTCCACACCAGCACAGCTCAGGGAATAATGCCGTGCTCCAGGGAAGCTGTCCCGGGGGATGCCAGGGAGAACGGGATTAGGGGCCGCTGCACGTGACCAACTTGCATCTGCAGACCGAGCCTGGGGTTTGGGGCTGAATCCTCCACAACTGGCAGTTTCAGAATATGTAATCTGACATCACCTTGAATCTCCAACCACAGGGCATGAAGTGTAGTTGTCGGGTGCCAGTTTGGCGCGCAGGGACACTTGTATCTCGCTCTGTTAGCTCAGGAGTGGCAGTGTGTTGAAA
>NW_020956335.1:314467-331782 GCF_003031625.1 Empidonax traillii | reverse complement strand
CAGACCGAGCCTGGGGTTTGGGGCTGAATCCTCCACAACTGGCAGTTTCAGAATATGTAATCTGACATCACCTTGAATCTCCAACCACAGGGCATGAAGTGTAGTTGTCGGGTGCCAGTTTGGCGCGCAGGGACACTTGTATCTCGCTCTGTTAGCTCAGGAGTGGCAGTGTGTTGAAATCCAACCCCCCTGGTCCCTGCCAGCTCCGCCAGCCTGGTCCCGTGCCCGCCGTGGTGCCAGGAGTTCCCCCCGCGGTTTGCCGCGAGGTTCACGCAGAGCCGCTCCGTCCGGAGTGTCGGTGCAGGTAATTAGCTGCGTTAAAGCTGGGCTGGGAGGATTTCGGGAGGTGTCACGCTGAGCGGTGCAGGGGCACAGAGCAAACCCAGGGCCAGAGGCGGTGCAGCTCTGCGGGAGGACAAACATCCAGCGCCTGTTTCTCTCGCACAAAGAGCGAGGCACTGCTGTTGATCCTCCTGGATAACTGCGGGAGAAGGAGCTCTTCCCAGTGCCAAGCATCCTGCTCAGAGGTGCCAGCAGTCCCTGCCACCCTCACTCCAAGTCCACGGTTAAATTGCTGAAGGAAAGCCTTCTCTCGACAAACAGGCAGCAGAGTTTTCACGAATAGCAGTCCAGAAAAGGCTCGTTCCACAGGTGGACTTTCTCGGTGGAAAGATTGGAGCCTCAAACGTATTTCCTTACTGCCCGGGTTCCCTTGCTCTTCCCGTGCAAAGATCTCCCGAGTTCTGCCCTGGCAGTTCTCCTCTTCCTCCCTCTCCTGAACCCCCCCTCGTAATTGTCGGTGTTCCAAGTGCCCGTTCCGCCTCCCGCGGAGCTGCTAATGAAGTGTGAGCGTTCCCGGAGAGCGGCTGCTTGGGAATTTGACGGGGCTGCTGCCCAGCCCTTGTGTTCTCATTAACCTGCCTCTGTGCGAGCAGAGGGAGCGGGGGCGCCTCGGCCCGGCCCTGCCCCCGGCGACGCCAGCCCTCCGATCTATTTTTCCCTTTAAACGTATCAATAACTGTTATTCTGTTTATTAGCGGTGGGACGCGTGCCAAGAGAGCGGCCCGTGTAATCCACTCAAATCGAGCAGTCCCTCTCTGACACAGTAGCCGGGAGCACAACTCCTTTTCCCAGCCGCTCCGGGCGCCGTGAGCTCAGACCCTCCTACGGCTTTGCCTCCTCTCCCTGAATAAGGATTAGTCAAAGAAGCGCTGAGATGGGACCCCCCACCTGAGTCGTTTCGTGCCCGTCCCCCTCCGCATCCCCTGAGAGGAGCAGCCTGACTTTGCAAACAGCAGCTTAGCGAGTTGTGGGATGAAACAGTGGGATTCAAGGCCGGAGAATCCCGAGTAATTGAGTAATTGTCTGTTAAAGCGGCAGGACGTGGCGGGGCTGCCCGAGGTGCTTTTGATTTGTCCTCTCGCAACCTTATTGCTTAAGAGGTGCAACGGCTGAGAGCCGCTTTTTGAGAGGTCTCGCTAAATGTCCAGGCAGGGGGAAATACTTCACCGAAGGGAATGTTGGTTCCCAGGAAAAAATGTTTTTCTTATCACTTCAATCCATGCTTTCAACAGGCAGTGAAGTTTTCACGCAGGAACTCAGCTATAATTCCTGTTATTTTATACGTAAATGAAAAGTGTTGATATTTGTGGACAGTCTTCCCCCCCCCCCCCCATTGTTTCAACATTTTAAGAGTGACACATAAAGTAATCAATTTTTCAGCAGCTCTCCAGAAGGGATGTGCTGGCTCCCTTTCCAACTCACTATCCACCCTGGAATTACAAATGGGATGTAGTTTGGCTTTCCCCAGCCTGTTTCAGACCCAAAGCACCGAGTTTTGCTCTGTCTGCTGAGTGCCTATTGTGGGAAATTTGGAGTAACTCCACTGAAGTCAATTGGGTTGCCCTGGATTTACGGTGCTGTAAATGAGATCAGAATTTGGCTCCGAGTATATTCCATTAATGAGTCAGATACTGGCAGTGCAGCCAATATGCACCCAGAAATGGCTTTAACACAGCCCAGGATACTCAAAATTGGTTTATTGAGGGATGGGCTGAAGGCCAGGATTCTGGGGTCCTCTTTTTATTCTTTCCATGAAAATTCACCTTCGTGCAAAGGCCAGCACGGGGCTGATGCAAAACCTCAGAGCCAGTTGAGCCCCTAGGAAGGGGCTTGTGAGGTGCATAAATTTGTGCTGAGCTCTCTGCCTGCCCCGGGGGCAGATTTATCGCCGGGAGTTCAAGATGTGCTGGGATTTATCAACTTTTCCAGGCTTTTATGGATTTTTCTGTATGTTAAGTGACAGGGGGAGGCAGTTGGTGAAATACCGGTGACACTGCGGATGATCTGTCGCCGGCCACGGGGGGCACAGCAGGACCAGGGTTCATGGGTGGCAACTGGAAGTGCTGCCACAGGAGGAATAATAAACGAGGCTTAGATGGTTTTGCTTCAATCCCTTTTCTTCAGTCAACCCCTGAACTCTTTATTGCAGTGGAACTGGAGTAAATGCCTCCCATCAGGGTGTGGGGACAGCATCAACAACATCCTCCTCCGTGTGCCCCCTCCCAGCTGGGGTTGTGCCCTGCTCTCCCACCCCGACGAGGGGAATTTTGGCATCTTGTGTGCAGTGTCCAGGTGCCCAAATCCCCTCCTGGTGGGTTTGACAGGCTGTTCCCCCTGGGGCTTCAGATCCCTGGGAACCAGAAAGCAAGGCTGGAAAGTGAGGGAGGGAGAGCTTGGGATTGCCACATCCCGTGTGCACAGCTGGCACTAACTGGGGGAAGGCAGATGTGGTTCAATCTTCTGTGGCACAACCAGAGGCTTTCCAGGGGGCTGGAATGGGCACTGGACAGGCTGCCCAGGGCTGACAGAGCTCAGGGAGTGTTTGGACAGGGGGGGATTGTTGGGGTGTCTGTGAATGGCCAGGAGTTGGACTGGATGACCCTTGGGGGTCCCTTCCAACTCAGATTGTTCTAGGAGGCTCAGCTCAGCCCAGTCGCTGTGTCCCGGTCCCCTTCACACTGGCATGACCAGGGAGGGAGGGGATTCCAGAGTCAAGGCCGCTCGGGATCCACCCCAGAGCTGTTTGCCAGCCCTAATTACACTCTGACTCCAGAGCTGCTGCAGTTGCACGGTCCGTGAGTGCCCCTCCTCTCTCCCAGCCCGGTGAAATCACCTCATCCCGGGGAGGTGTCTCTCACTGTCACAGTCTGTGAACGATGGGACCTTCCCCAGCCAGGGCTGGTGCCATCAACAGCCAGGGATAAACGCTGGGAAATGGGGATTTCAGAGCAGATGCCCCTTGGGCTGCTCTGCTGCTAATTTGCACTTAGATGGGTGCCTTTCTCTGAGCACTTTATTAATTAAGGCTCCCAGCCCACCTAGGAGGCAAATAAGTTATTAGTGCCCTCATTTCGCAGCAGAACCGAGGCAGTGGTTTGCCCCAGGCCACAAATCTAATCAGTGGCAGATCCAGGAATGAGTGAGTTCTGCCAGTCTCCTGTGACACTCCAAGCACCCCCTTTCCTACCTGTGACAGAACGAATGGCTTCCCTACGAGGTAACATCTGTGTTAAGGTGGTGGAAATGAGGATGGAGCACCCAGAAGAAGGAGCCTGGTAAAGTGGGAGCTCACCTGAAACCCTGCACGTGGCTCAAGGTGCTGAGCCACAAACCTTCCTCCCCCCTAAATTCCCATCTGCAACTTCAGGGGAGGGTTCGAGCGTCAATTTGAAAGAAGCCTTTGTTGTACCCAGTGCATCAACACGATTAACACCCAGTTCTTTTTGCTTTCTCAGGCTGGAGCAAACCCTGTGCCCTTGGAGAAAATTGTTTCCCCTTTTCCTCCAGGGAAAAATCCAGAGCCTGAGCAGCAGCTGTGAAAGGGGTGGAGAGATAAAGAAGGAAGTGGGAGATGCTGGAGGTGCTTTGGGCGACGCGACGAGAAGGATTTTGCGCGGGAAGGAGCTGTTCAAGGGCCCGGCAGCGAACCAGAGACACGCAAAAAACAAAAAAAAATGCTTATATATAGAAGAATGTAACCCCTCCTGTAAGCAGTGCATGCCTCGTGAGAACGTAAGCGACATTCCCTGTAGTGCCGGTGGAGCGATCCCGGGATGGGCGCGATCCCTGCCGGAGCGCCGCCCCTTTCCCGCCCCGCTGATGGCAGGCAGAGCGGCAGCGACCTGTCCGTGTGGAGCTGACAGCCCTTGGAATGCCGAGCTGGCAGCCCTTGGAATGCCGAGCTGGCGGCGGGGGGATGTGTGTGTTTGTGTTTGTGTGTGTGTGTGTGTGTGTGTGTGTGTGTGTGTAAATATTGACGCTCCGGCACCGGGTGGGGATGGGCTTCTCCTCTGACTTTAGTTTCTCTGGTGCTACGTTTTAATATTTTGTCTGGGGGCTAAACTGCCTCTCTGTGGTGCTACGGTTTCCTCAAGAGGATGTTCAGAAGCGTGGGACGAGGAAAGATCTATTTTGGTTATTGATATTTATACACAAGATAGCAAAAAAAAAAAAAAAAGATAATAATAGTAAGACTTGTTGAGAAGGTGCTATTTTTTGTTTCCCTTTCTTTCAATCTCTGCAGAAACTTAAACCAGATAATCTACCCCCAGAACTTTATAGAACTCTTTTTTTTTTTTTTTTCCTTTGGAGCAGTTGTTTTTCTTTTGACAGTTTGCAGCATTCGCTGAGGTGGAAAGGACACGCCAGCTCTTTCCACATCAAAGTCTGCTGGTGCAGCACCTGCTGCAGCTCCAGAGCTGGGAATTCTCCAGGATGGTGGTTTAAGCAATCCCAAATCCTGTGAGCCAGGGGAGAGAACTCTTAATCACTAGAGCAGGGGATAACAGGAGGACTTGGCCTTAGAAATCAAAGGGCTTTTTTCAGTCTGGTACTGAGCACTTTTTTCACTGCAGCCAAAACTACCTGTCAGACTTTGGGTCCCTTCCAGATCCTCCTCACAGGAACGACTGGGCACAGCTTTTTTAGGAACAGTTTTTCCAAGCTTCTGATATTCGCACCAGAAAATTCACCCTCCTGTGGCCGGGGGAGGGGGGGCATTTTCAAAGAATGTTAGAACCCCATTTCCAAAGGAAGTTTGGCTCCTTGTCCTCTAAAAACACTCCCCACCCGTCTCCCAGCCCGGGAGGAAGCGGAGTGTTCATGCAGCCCCTGCCCTTTCACTGCTGCAGCAGCAATGTTTCCAAACAAGCTGAAAGCCGGATTCTCCCCTTGTCAAAGATTCCCTGTTGGAGCCCCTCAGGCACAGCCCTGGGTGTTCCTGATCAATCCGTGGACTGGTCAGTCAGTTCCTGGCTGTTCCTGATCCCACTCAGTGCCCCCAGGGGCTGTGCTGGAAGGGCAGGTGGTTCCCAGGGGGAAGCCTTGGGATCTGTAGCCCCCTGGTTGTCTCTCCACAGCCTTGGGATGGTCTCAGGATCCAGGGAAACATTTTCCTGCTGTTTTTGGCCTGATGCTCAGTAATCCTGGGCATCCTGAGCCCACTCCCAGCTCAGTCTCCTGCTGAAAGAAGTGTAAGTTCTTTTGGCAAGAGGAGGAGCCTCGAGTGATTCCAACAGTGATTCCAGCAGTGCTGCCAGTGCTGGACTGGGCAGTCTTAAAAACAGGAATTTCTGCAAGTCACTCCAAGGTGGAATTGTGTGTGTGGAATCACCCAATGCCACTGGAGCAGGAATCACTGATGGGGGAGGGCTGGATGTGGCACCTGCAGGTCTGTCCTTCCCCAGTCCGGGGAGTGTCCCGAGGCATTCCCGGGACAGGCCAGGAGCTAGGAGAGCTCCCTCAGAGGGCGCGGATTCCTCACCTCTGTCAGCTCTGAATGTAACTCACTCCTCCCTGCAGATGCATTATCCCATTTTCCCTGGGCAGTGCCCCTGGTTCTCCTGCCCCTGCAGCCTCCAGGCTCTCCTGGAGCCCTTCCCGCAGAGGCAATTCCCCTGGAACAGCTCAGTGATGGAAAAGGGAGGGGGAAGTTCTAGCCCTGCCTCGGGAGAGCCCCCGCAGTCAGGGATGAGCCTCAGGGCAGAGATTGGCTGTTCTCCCTCCATCCCAACCCTCTGTAAGATTCCCAAACCTCAGAGCTCCCAGGGGATTGGTCTCCTGGGGGCTTCCAAACACTCCGCAAAAAAGTTAAAGCCCCGTGGTGCTGCCGTGGAACAACCAAACCTGGGCTGCTTCCCGGGTGGGGTCCAGAGCAGCTCCAGTGCCCCAAATCCCGCTTTAATCCCGATTTGCTTCACTTTTGTAGTTCCAAAGTGGATGTTTAGCATGAACTGAGGGTTAATTTGGGAGTTTTATAGCCAGAATTCCCTGTACAGACCCGGAATTCCTTACTCGAGGGCGCGGATTTGTCGAAGCCTTACATTTTCTGGTGTAATTGCTATTGTTGAATTGCCTCCGTTTTTTGACAAGGGGTGTTTTTATCGTTTTTAGAAGATCTGCTTTCCCCCTGGGTGATGTTTGTACTGGCAAGGGATGCATGCTGTGAACTCGCTGTGAACTCCCTGTGAATTCCCTGTGAATTCCCCGTGAATTCCCTGCCCTGCCGCAGCCGGGCAGTGTCTGTGCCCTCCTCGTGGGCAGGAAACCAGCACAGTTCCTCTCTCCCCCTGCTTGTTTTCTCGCAGCCCCGGGTTTGGATCAGCTGGGAGAGGACCAGGGAATGCTTTTTTTTCTGAAGGGAAACAAAAGGCCCCATCTCGGGTTTCAGGGGGGCTGAGATCATTGTCTGCCTGCGCTGCCGCCGCTCCTGCGGCTGCGGGGAAAGCCGGGATGAATTTTTAAAGCAGCCCTCGGCTAAGGCAGCTCCCAGCACTGGCTGGAATTCTGTATTCCAAGGGGGAAGAGCAGCCCAGAGTGGGTGCTGGTCACCTCCTGTCCTGCTGCTCAGATTTGGCGGGGTCAGTCCCAGGCTGCCCCGCTGGCTCCCAAACCCAGCCCGGGTTCAGCACGCACATTCCACAGCCCTCCCTCTTCTCCCACAACTATGGTCAGGGGTAAAAACATAAGGAATGGGACCAGGCCTCCTGTCAGACACCTCTGTGTGCCCAGGAGAGGCATCACCAACACAGACACGCAGCAAATCACCCAACCCGGGGAGCTGGGAGTGAGGAGGGGGGGGAAACCCATCCCATTCCTGCTGCAGAGCAGGGATCGCCCTCATCCAGCCCAGCCAGTCACTGAAGAATTCCCTGAAATCACCAACACTTCCTGAATCAATTCCATCCGAGTTGTTTTGTCTCTGTCACGCTAAAATCATGTTTCTATATCACAGTAAATTACAGGGGTCTTAAAAGCCCTGGCAGAGGCTGTGCCTGCCCCTCAGCCCCTCTGCAGACAGAACTGGGTGAGCTGCTGCAGTCTCTGTGTCCACAGAGCCTGCAATGAGGCAATTCCCTGCTGGAAAACTGCACTGCCACGTGCAAAACGGCCCACAGTGAGGACACAGAGGTGCATCCACCTTAATGTTCGATTTTCCTAGGAATGGTTTAAAACCTCTGTCCAGGATCTCGACAGCAGCGTGAGGTGGGAATAACAAAGTACCTGTTATTTGCTCCCAGCAAATTGGGTTTTCAGCCCAGGCCTCAGAGTCGGCCCCGTCCCCGTGTTCCCCTGGGCTGGGTGTGAGCTGGACCCACACCAGGAGGGGACACTGGCCATGCCAGCCCAAAATCCAGGAGATTTCGAGTGGGAATGACATGGGAATTGGGCTTCCAGAGGAAGTGGAGGGGAGGGATCCTCATGTGCTGCTCCTGCCTTGGGCTTCTCACCCTGTCCCGGCCGGAATGTTCGACCCCTCACATTCCAGGGGCCACCTTTGTTCCCAGCACAGGACAGTCCCAGTGGCTTGGATCACACTCCACCTGCAGCACAAGGATCTCTCATATCCCAGCACGTGGCACTTCCAAGCACAGCTCTGCCCTCCACAGGAGTGGGAGAAGCTGCTGTTCCAGCATGTCCAGTGCCCACATCTGGGAAAAAAATAAATTAAACTACAAAACACAAGAACGAGCGGATCTTTTTTTCCCAACAATATTTATTTGAACACAGGAGGGAATTCTGATGTGACTGATCCAACCTCACTGGGCAGGAAAACCCGAGGGCTCGAGTTCCCTGAGGGGTTTAATATTTACAGAAAGTGACTTTGGAGCTTGATAAATATTCCCTGGAAGCTTCCAGGTGTTAAATGGCCTTTATTAATTACCCCCATTATGGTTACCCCCCTTGATTAGTTACCCCCTTGATTAGTTACCCTCTTAATTACTCACACCATCACTTCGAGGTGGCTCCTCAGCAGAGCAAACCCAGCTCGGGGTGGGGGATTTTAATTCCATGGGTATTTCCAGCATCACCTTTCCAGTCGATTCAAACACCAGTTCACCACAAAACCCTTCCCATCATCAATCCTTAGGACACTCCCCGGTCTCCCCCAGGTGCGTTGCTAAGGGAATGCCACGGGTGTAACTCCAGCAGAGTCACTGTGCAGGTTTCCAGCTCCCCGAGGCAGGAGCAGAGCCCACGGAGGCTCCTGGTCCTGCCTGGAAGGGGCTTCTGTCTTTTGTAAAAGGAATTTCGTATGCTGAGACTCTTTGTACATATTTATAAGGACTTTATTAAAAAAAAAAGAGAAAAATAACTGTTCAATGGCAAAAAAAAAAAAAGGCTCTGGGTTTTTATTTCCTCTCTCAGGGTGATTTCCTCCCATGGAAATCAGCAGATTCCCATCACTGGAGCTGAAGTTTCCCCTGGATGGTAGAACTGTCCTCCCCCCTCAAAGAGACTGTAAGAATTCAAAAAATATTCCCAAACTTTCCCTTTGGTTTCCTGCCCAATCAGTCACTGACTGGTTCTGGAGCAGCTCATCCCACCCTTTCTGCAGTGCTGGCCCCCTCTGACCTTCTCCCAAACATGCCCAGACACATTTTCCAGGAGCATTTGGGAAAAAAACCAAATCAGAAGTGGCTTTTCAAACCCTTGGAAAGCAGAAGCACCACCCCTTTGGTTCCCTGAAAACTGGCACTGGGGCCTTTCAGGAACTGCCTGCCCTGGAATCCCTCCTTTTTCCCTCTTCCCAATGGATACACCAGCCTGTCACACACAACCCCATCCCTGTGCCCACTGCCAGCCCTGCTTCCTGCCTCCCCCATCCCAGAGGGGCCATTCCCACTGCAGACAGCAACCACGTTCCTTGGGCTAATTCCCTGCTTTCCCAGGATCCTTCAACGGGAATCAAATCACTTTGTCCTGGAAAGCAAAGCTTTTCCTCCTCTGCTTCCCTGCATCTCTCAAGCCACGTTTGGACTCTTCCCTGCTCAGGCTCTGCCTCCCACCACCATCCCTCCTCCAGCCACTTTCCAGGGAAATGTGGAGCTTTAATCCCACTGGTTTGGGACCCAGGCAGGTGCTGGATGTGAGTGGGGCTGGCCTGGAGCGGGTGCAGAGACCCCTCAGTTTGTGGGATGCTCCTGGTTTGGAGCCGGATTTTCACCCAGACAAATCCAACTCGACTCCTGTGAGTCTGTCACTTTAATCTCCCTCTGTCTCCCACTGTTCTCATGTGCTGGGAAATCACAAAGTCTCACCATGAAAAATAAAAAGGAAAACATTGCAAAGAAAAATAAGAGTAATCCTCAGCTTCACCTGTCTGGTCTTTCCCAACTTGTAAATGATTTGATTACGCTCGCAGCGCGTGCCATCGCTGGAACCAACTGCACAAACGGGGCTGCTGGAGAGGACGATCCTCCAGCCCCAGGGGGCCTTTGGGCACTGAAGGAAGCCCTGCTTGGGAGCAGCTCCAGAGGTTCTGGAACAGCCACTGTGCCACCCTGTAAAGCTCTGGATCCAGGGAATGTGGGGCCATAGAATGGGAGAGCCCTCGGCAGAGCCAGGCACAGCTCTGCTCCAGCACATCGGCTCGTACCCACGGAATCCACAGTTCCCGTGCCTTGTCCACGCGGGATTTGTCCATGCTGAAAGGACAGGGAGGCAGGGAACATCCCAAGCAGTTCATAACCACACCAGCTCAGGGAAAACCCTTGGCTGAACCACACAAACCACCTGCCCTTGCCTCGGAGGCCGCAGTTCCTGGCCGGTGCCGGCTGTTCTGGTGCTCCTGGAGGGCCCGAGCTGGGAGGGGCTGACAACAAACACTGGGGGCAGCCAAATGGGGGCACGGGGTGACTGTCCAGGTTTTCCTCTCCCCTGCCCTGTGTCAGTAGACCTGGAAGTGGGCAGAGGTGGTGCCATCCTTCCAGCAGCGCAGGGTGTCCACGGTGACCGAGCGGCACAGGGGACACGTCCTCTCCCTGTCGAACCACAGGCACAGGCACTCCTCGCAGAACACGTGCTGGGGGGACAAGGGCAGTGTCACCAGGCAGCAGGGGCCCCCCTGTCCCCACAGGAGCAGGGAGGGATCCACGGCAGCGATGCCCGCGTGGAAAATAAATCCCAGCATTAGCAGCACATCAGTTCGTTTGCCAAAGCCAGTGATTTATTATTTCTTAATATGGCACTAGAGAGGAACATTAAAAAGGCCTAACAGGGCAGGGAGAGGTTTTCTCTGCCACGTTTCCATCTTTACTTTTACCCCCTTTTCCCCCCCTGCCCCTTGCATTGGCTTTATTCTGCTCCCAGTGCCCAGTGTCCCCTTCCCATGAATGCCAGAGAGCTCCTATCCCACCCCCTCCCTTCCCTGTGCCCGGGGTTTTCCTGCCCCTCCAGGATGCAGGATCCCAACCCCAGCAGATAAAGCCCAAAGGGAAAACGCTGGGGCAGCACCTGCAGCCTTGCCATGAGCTCCTCTGGTCCATCAACAGCCCCCAGCAGGACCCAGGCCAAGACCCAGCCAATGTTTCCCGAGGTGCCTCTCCCAGCTGCAGAGGAACCAAAGGAATGCCAGCAGGAGGGTCTGGGCTCTTACCTGGCACATGAGGATCAGGGGCTCCCTGAACTCCGCCTGGCAGATGGCACAGATGTCTCCTGCCTCGCTGCACTGCTGGCTGGTGGCACGTACCCCGTAGGTCTGCGGGGACAGGGGGGGGGAAATCCCAGTGAGCAAGGGTTTGGAGGCTCAGGGAGTGTAAAAACAGGCCTGGGAGGGACACTGGTGTCGTGTCCCTGCGTGGGGAGGGAGGTCTGGCAGCAGCTGATTCCACCCTTTGATGCCTCCACTTGTGCAGCAACGATGATGACACTCAGTGAGCTCAGCGGGGAGCTGGAGGGATGAACTCAGCATCACTGGCAGAGTGTTCACACATAGGAGGTATTATTATTATTATTATTATTATTATTATTATTATTATTATTATTATTATTATTATTATTATTATCAGTTAGACAACAGGAGAAGGAATAACAGCAGCAGCACCCACTTTTCCTTTCAGATATGTGGAGGGTAAATGTTTCCCCCAGTTTAACAGGACGGGGGTAAACAGAAACTTGCTGAGGGAAAAGGACCAGCCCAGGCCCACAGAACAGGCAGGGTGAGCTCCAGGAACTTCAGTGGGTGTGTCCCTGTTGTCCCAGCACGTCAGTGCAGCACATCCAAACAGCGGTGCTGGCAGGGCAGTGCCTGGGATAACTCCTGGTCTCTTGGAATGTCACTGCACATAAGGCACAGCAGGGTTCTGGTTAAACCCTTCTCACACTCTGCACTGCAAGGTCCTGTCAGATCCTTGCAGGTTTGGCCTCAGGGGATTAATCCACATCACACAGAACTCCAGTCAGACAAAGGAACAGCCTCTCAGCACAGCTGGGACAGGGCAGGTGTCAGGAGAGGTTCCCAACATCCCTGGCAGGGGGAACAGCTTGTCCAGCCATGGCACAGCACGTGGTTCTATTCCACGAAGGACACACTGAGCAATTCTCAGCTCCATCCTCCAACAGTAACCATTTCACCTCTGAAGTTGCTCTTTTATGTGCAGTTCCTTACCTGGGGGGTGCAGAGGACCTTCAGTGCCTTCCTGACACTTCCCACACGGCCACAGATGTCAAAAGACTGCAATAAAAACGTCTCATTTCAGAAAATTTTCAGAAACTCTGTGTGTGTGTGTGTTTACAGTCCAGAAATTCAGGAAATGGAGGGGAGGGGAAAGTCACAGTGGTGCCAGAAGGAAGGGAAGATGAAGGGGAAGGGAAAGGGGAAGGGAAGGGATCTGCTACCCCCAGGCTGATGGCCTGCCTGGACCCCCTGGAGGGCAGGGCAGGGGTGATGCTGCAGGGCCAGCCCTGCAGAGGCACCTCAGTGCCTGGAGTTGGCTCCCTGCTGTTCTTCCTTGGTTAGCAGGACTAAGTGGGCTCCCGGTGAGATCATCCTGCACTAGCTGTGCAATCAAATGATGGCACCAATAATGCTTCCAGTCAGCATGTAAAAGGCTCCCAGGGTCCTTCCAGTAATGCTTCCAGTCAGCAACTACCACTGGAGCTGCCACTGCTACGGACTCTTCACCTCCTAACGAGGATCAGCTCTTTCCCACAGGCCAACTCGCAGCTTTCTCTGGCTGCTTTGCTTACAGTGTGGCTTCTGATGCCTTTGCTCCAGCTCTGATGTCTTTCCTCTTCTCCCAGTCCACTTTCCCCCTTCATTTTTCCCCCCCTGTACCCCAAAAGCTGCTGTTTCAGTGGTCCAACACCCCTTTCTCACCCACACACTGCAGTGTGTTGCATCAGTCACCCCTCATCATTTTAACAGCTGGGTCACAGACAGTGAGTGCTCCTGTTCAGGACAGGGACAAAATAACCCCTGAATGCTCTTCCTGGTGAACATCTGGGATTTCTTCACCAAAACCAGAGGGTTTGTGCCTACACAGCCCCGAGAGAGGCACCAGGACAGCTCTCAGGAGCCGCAGGACACACAAGCCTCTGGAAGTGCCCCTGCCCTCTGTGCAGGGCAGGGGCTGCAGCCCCAGCTGAGCCCTGGAATTTTGCCAGGAGCTCTCGGTGCCAAATTGGCTTCTGTGGCTTTTCTGCTGTGGTTTGTGGCTTTGCTAATGGGGGCTCCTCTGGGATATTCTCAGACCTGCAGCTCCTGTGGCTGTAAATGGGATGCACACACCTGGTACTCCGTGCTCCGGGCTGGAGGAGCGTGATCCCACTTTCCCTTCCTTTCCAAGCAGAGTCTCTGTGTGCAGGGGGCTGATCCTGAGCTGGACACGCTCAGGAGCTGCCACACAATGACCTGGGACACGTCCCTGGCTTTACCACCCTCCCCCTGGCCTGTCCCTCTGCTGTCCCCCGAGGAGCTGGATGAATTCGAGGAAGGAAAGTGCCTGTCATGGGAATGGGAATGAGCTGCAGCCAAGGCACCTTCCCAAGTGTGCCCCACAGTCCTGGCTGGAAAACAGCTGTCCTGCCCTCACGGAGCTCCTAAAGAACAGACCAGCAGAACTGTCCAAAATGGGGTGGCTTTTCCACTCCAGGGCACCCCACACCACCTGTAGAAGCTTCACAGTACAGAACCCCAAAAACTGCTCACTCCAGCGAGCCCTGGGGGCATTAACAGCCCCTCCTGGCCCTGACAGCCTGCCCTGGGCTCTGCACCCACAGCCCCTGCCCTGGGCTCTGCACC
This sequence comes from Empidonax traillii, assembly GCF_003031625.1. NCBI lineage: Eukaryota > Metazoa > Chordata > Aves > Passeriformes > Tyrannidae > Empidonax > Empidonax traillii. The sequence goes on along the minus strand of NW_020956335.1, from coordinate 318,197 downwards.
CACAGCCCCTGCCCTGAGCTCTGCACCCACAGCCCCTGCCCTGGGCTCTGCACCCACAGCCCCTGCCCTGAGCTCTGCACCCACAGCCCCTGCCCTGAGCTCTGCACCCACAGCCCCTGCCCTGGGCTCTGCACCCACAGCCCCTGCCCTGGGCTCTGCAGCTCCATTTAAGCTCAGCTCTGGAGGGCTCAGCTCTGTTAGAGCTGTGCTTATGCCAGTGCTGGTTTGCAGTTCAGCCATGCCTGTGCCCACCTACAGATCCCACTGACCTGGAACCCCAGCACGTGGAGTGACTGCCCACCACCCCCCTGGCCCTGGCTGCCTTTGCCAGGCCTGATCCTGACCCAGGGATGATGTCCTGGGTTTATCTTGGAGCTGCCTCACCATGGAGCTGCCAGGAGGGCAGGGAAGGGCCGGATCCTGCTGCCTGCAGGGGATCCAGGCAGTGGCATCTCTGAAAGGGGCAACAATCCTCTCCCTCAGAAGAGTGCAGAGCAGGGAACACAGAGCTGAGGGCGTTGCTGGGGGTGCAGGAGCTGCACTGCTCTCATGTGCTCCTGTTCTGGCACTCTTTTGGTTTGATCTCAGACCTTCTGTGACCAAATCACTTTACTTCCCACGACCTCCTCTGCCTGTCCTGCCTACAAGAACTGACAATTCCTTGACAGCAGGGGTCAAACAGGCCCTGTTCCTACACAGCATGGAGTTGGAGCTGCAGCAGTGAGAGCTGCAGTGTGATTCAGAGCTGCTCAGCCCCTCTGAGCTGTTTTCAGCTGGGATGTGCTTCCTCCTCCCTGCTCTTCAGTCTGCTCCTGCAAAGCCAGGGGCACGGGCAGGGATCAGGGATGGAGCCAGCCCCACTCACCTGGCCTCCTTCAGAGGGATGGATAACACTGGGATACCCCCTGCTTGCCCCTGGGCAGGGTTCAACACACACAGTTAGAAATGCAGCTATTTCTACACCTCAGACTTGGGACTCTGAATTATAAAGTTACACCTGCTCACAACTATACAGACAGATTTTGTGCTCTTCACATCCTTATTTCTGAGGACACATTAATTACCCCTGTCCATCGGGGGATCCTGGACCTGCAGCAGCCAGACAGGACCTGGAACAGGGCAGAACTACTTGTTTTCTTGCAGGCAGGACTTGGGATACCCCTCTCCCTGCCTGCTGTGAGTGACACAGCACCCACTCTGCCCGGAGAGGCAGAGGAAAGCTCGGAGGGAAACACTAAACTGCACCCTGCCTTTCAGTGCTGCCTCTGGGAGCCTGGAGACAGCTGACCGTGCCAGAACTGCTCCCCCTGCTCCTCCAGCCTGTGCAGGAAGGCATTAGAGAGCTGCAATGACTTCATGAGGCTGATGCAACACCCCTGAGCAGCCACAGACCCTCCCCAGCTCTGCAGTGCCCACAGGCTGGGGATGCAAAGTGTCCCCACCCTGCAGGTCCCTCCTGGGCAGTGACAGCAACAGCCTCAGGGGGTCCTTGATCCCTTCAGCTGTGCCAGAGGTGACTGAAGAGGTGGTGCTGACCTTGCAGAGGCTGTAGGTGATGATGAGGATTCCTCCCAGGAAGTAGCTGCTGGAGGGATCATCCCCCATGATGTACTTGTACCACAGCTGGATGGGGACCAGGGATCGGAACAGCTGGCTCAGCTCCTCGATGACCAGGTAAAACTTGCCCTGTAAAGCCACACGAGGGAGATGGGAATCACCAGGAGGCCAAAGGAAGAGCAGGGCTGGTGCTCGCTCTGGGAAGTGCTGCAGGGACCTGCTTTGTCTGCAGCCACTGAACTCTGCAGTGCCTGGCAGTGAGAACTGTCACTTCATTCTGTCACAGTGCTCCTCCTGCTCTGCCACTCACCCAGCTCTTCCAGAGTTTGCTATTTTACATTCCAGAGCAGGTTATGGACACACATCTTAACGTGCAGGGCACCAGCAGCAGATTAATAGGATGTAAATAGTAGATGCTATTCATTATGAGAAAAGGGAAGCAAGGTAAGTCTCTTTGATTTTATACCTTTCTGAAGGTGCAGGGATTAAATGTAAGGTGACATCAGACTTCCTGACAACTTTCCAGATCAAACCAATTATCTGTTTACCAGCATCCTTACCCTTGCCCTCCCACTCAGGTGTGTGGTGGCTCTTGTACAATGCAAAGATAAAAAGACCGGTGGTGAAAAACAAACCCTCAGGGCACTGAAATTCAAAATACTTCCTGAGGACCTTAAGGAAGAAAGGGGGGGAGGAGGGGGATACACGATGGTTCAAACGCTGCTCTCTCAAAAGAGATGGGCAACATCCCGTGCAAACCTTCAGCAGAGCTGTCCCTGCCACCCTGGTGTTTGTTTGGCACGGAAAGCCTTCCCTTCTCGATGAGGCGACACACACTCCCTCCCGGCTCACTGCAACCACAAGGTGCAACTGTGAAGCGCCTTTTTTTCTCACCACATCGCTTCTACTTTAATATTTTAACAATTCTATTTTAATTCCTTACCCGAGGAACAAGGGGATCTAATTTAGGGCCGGCCCTAATGAGGAGCGGTTTATGTCCCACGCGGGGGGCAGGGCACGCCGAGCCCAGGGCGATCCTTCATCTGCACTGACATTATCTGGGCTGAGAGATTCGGGTTCGTCAAAAACCCTCGCGTTCGGTAAGATCGCGGAGAAGGGGAAATTCCCCTGGAATGTTGCCGTGTTGCCCCAGATCGCTTTGTCATCAGTGATGTCACCGCAGGCCAATCGCTAATTGGGGAGGTTTGGAGTGGGGATTAAGTCCTGGCAGCCGGCGAGGCAGCAGCCAGCGCCCTTCCCCCGGGGCTGGGGATGAGATCACTCGCAGGCCATCCTGCTGCTCCCGACAAATCGAATCCTTCGGAGAGCTCTGGCATGCTCATGATCTCATACCCCCCGGGACCCGGAGTGAGGTCACACCAGCGGTTGCTAACGGGCCTGGGCAGCTTTCTGCCTTTCTGCCTCTCCCCTCCTCCCCCTGAATCCCAGGTGGCACCACAGAGCACAAAACCCACCGGCAACAATCCTAAATGCAAGCAATTTATTAAATTAGCACCGAGGTCTCTCTCTCCAGCCTCGTGTTTCAATGCAATCATCGTTTATTTTGGGAGCTGCTGTGGCAGAGGGTCACTGTGCTGTCACTGCCTTCCCTCTGATGAAAGCCACCAGCAAGAGGAAGGCAGCAAACGGTTTGTTTTCCCTGACTCGTCCCTCCCCCCGGCTCCCACCCCTCTTCTCTGCTGGATCCTTGCCTCCCCAGGAGCTGAGATGGGACAGGTCACTGCTTGCTCTCCCATTGCATCAGCTGGAGCTGCTGCACCAGCCTTTGGGGTGCCAGAGCTGCAGCTCTGCTGACAACACGAGTTTTGGGGTGCTGGAACATCAGAGCCCACGGCAAGACGTGAGGAAAGGCGGCTCAGGGGCAGCCCCAGAGCACAGACAGGCTGGGGGGCTGGAAGGGGCACAGTGTGGCTCCAAAATGAACGTGCAGCAGGTGACAAACCCCAATCGTCCGACCACAACATCTCCACCCTTCCCAAAGCCCTCAGAACTCCTTCATCTAAAGCACATCCTCGGTTTTCAGTGGTGACTGCAGGGCACCAGCACTTCTTAGCAGCTAAAATCTCATTTACAGCCCCCCAGAGTGGAGTGCAGGTTTGAAGGATGCCTCTCTCCGTGCAGCCCATGAACACCACCCACCTGACCACTAAAG
>NW_020956335.1:233597-314347 GCF_003031625.1 Empidonax traillii | reverse complement strand
GGGGGGGGGGTGTCTTCCTTCTGAGCCAGAAGCTTGGAAAACAAGGGTTGTTCCCTGCAGTTTTAGCAGCAAAAGGTGGAGTTGTGATGGCAGCAAATTCCTGCAGACAGCACCCATCCCTGGGAAGGACACCCAGCACACCTGTCTGCCACTCCTCAGCCTTGCTACATGTGGATATCTGGGGGACAGTTTTCACGGACGAATCTTTGTCTCCAGCTGTATTTTGTCTGAAAAACTCAGCACAAGTATTTCAGCTTTTTTTTTTTTTCCCCAGCAAGATTATATTAAGCACAAATATAACTATTTGAAACAGCCTGAAATAAGGCAAGACCTGTCTCTGTTAGGTGAGTTGATATTTCATAAAGATCAGTGTAAATCTGGGAATCTTCTCTTGAATGCACTACTGTATGGAGCGAAACAGCTCTCCAAGAGCAGCAAAATCTATTTTTGGTGAGCCTGTGAGTCAGTCCCAATGCTTGACAGGACTGTGCAGGAGCCAACCTGCACTGCAGAGATTAAACAGGACATTACCTGAAGTGATGTCCCCTACAAGGGGCAGCAAAGGGCTCTGCTCCCCCCAAACCCTTGGAGAGGCTGCTCAGCCTGAGCAGGAGTGAGGAGGACACTGCTGACCCTGCCCCACCAGCAAACAGCTCCCTAGCACCTGCGGGAAGGGCTGTGCTGGGCATCCCAGTTCAGCAGCTCTGAGATCCCGCCCTGGGAAATTCTGATTCCTTTCTCCAGTGCTTTGTTGAAAATCGAGTCCACGGCCTGTGTATAACCCTCTGTTTTCTGTGCCCCCTTCACCACAGAGAGACAACTTCCATACCTCAGGTCAAGCACTTCTTTGGGAAGAGGAGAGTTCAGGATTTTCACACAGCTGCAATTTTCCCTCTGCACATGCAGTATTTCAGTCTGTAGTGGGGAAACCCTTTTTGCACATTAAGCATGCAGCTTCTCAGTATTTGGTTAAATCCTCATCACCTGATGGCAGATCTGCTCAGAAGAGCACACTTCTAAAATGTCTTCAGTCCCTTTATGACATCACCACTACAAAAACACCCTTAAAAACCCCCTTATTTTCAGTGCTGGCCTAAGGGACAGCTGTGCTCCGTGCTTCCTAAATGAGAACTCGAGGCACAGGAGGATGAAGGTCAAGGTAAGGCTGTTTTGGTGTCCAAGCTGAGCTGTCTGGGATTACACTTTTTATAAAGCACTTCATTTTGCAGATCACATTACCATTAAAAGCTGCAGCCCTGACTCCAGTTTGCAGCTGTACATGACTCTTCTAGAACCACACAGGGATTATCTGGCGAAGCAAAGGGCAGAATTTAATTCCGTGGCGCAGAAACTTGGACTTGTGGAATGTTCCTCTTGTTTTCTGTGAACCCTCCAGTTGCTACAACAGCTTCCTTCAATCCCTCACCTTCATCCTCGGGGCACTGGTGACGGGGGGAAGGAGTCTTGCAGTGAAACAGCACGGAACAGCGTAATTAAAAATCCAATCCCAACATACACAGAGCAAAGGGGGCAAGCTGCAGCTGCAAAGGCAATGCTAATTCCCCCAGAGCCCAGCTGAGCCTCCATTCCCTGGTTTCTTTTGACATGAGGCTTTGCACAAGCGCCTGTGCCCCCCACTGAGGAGGAAACAAGAGGGGCAGGGTGAGGTCTGACACGGTGGAATTAAAATGGGATGCAGGAGAAGTGAGAGAAGTTGCAATGAGGCAACTGTAAGTCGTGATTAGCACTCAAGGGAAGCTCCAAGTCTCACTTGTTCCGTTGCCAGCAGCATTAGGGCGTATTCTGACACAGGAAGATGCTGGGAAGAAACTTTGGGGACCTGCTGGCAATTTGGATGCGAGGAGAGCTCGTCTGCTGAGGCTGCAGGTCAGGCTGCCAGGGTAAAGGAGCCAGAGCAGCAAACGGGATGCTGCTGAAAACCCAGGCAGGACTGCTGAGGAGTCACTTCCAGGTGGGATTAGAGGAGGAAATGGGAATTTCAGTTAGTGCACAACACTTGTGAAAGTCTCATCCTGGACAGCTTGAACTGGAAGGTTCAAGTGGGAGAGCACCTGGGAGTTGTGACTGTTTTAGAGTTCAGCAGAGCGTGTTAGGGAGGGGGACATGAGAGCCCCACTCCTCAGGACCTGGCTCTGGTGCTTTAGTTACCCTTTGTCTTGTGTAAATAACAAACCCCATGCCTGTGATGCTGGGACACCTCATCTGCCCAGGCTGGAGCAGAGAGGAGTCTTTGCAGAGCATCCTGTGGTTCTGTGGCCCCAGAGGATCAAAGCTCAGACTGTTGTCCAAGATTGGTGAATCTGTTCCAGAGCTCCTCCAGAGAGCATCCAAGGTCAGCAGGGAATTAGAGGATGGGCTATCCTGTCTGGAAACACCACTTTAACCACAGTGCTGGGGAAGAGCAGGATTAACCTGTATGTCACAGTGTGGAAGAGAGCACAGGTAAGGAACACCTCCACCTGGGTATTTTTCCTGAACCTCATCCACGTGCCAGCTCCCAGCGCTTTTTGAACACCTCTGTATGTTTTGATCAGCATCCAGAGGACTCAAATGCTCCGAGAGACCTTTATTTCCTCAGGACACCAGAAAGATGCAGCTTCAGAAGGAATATGGGAAGCCTAATGTGGCAGTGAACAGGGCAGGGCTGTGACCAGCTATGCCAGGAAATGTTGGGAAACATGGAATGCACCTGAAGGAGGTACCTGCTCTAAAATCCAAGTGCAGAACTGGCTGAAGAGCTGCTGGGACACACAGGCCAGGTTTCCTCTGACCACCCTCCAGGAGATGGTACTTTAAAAACCTGGGATACCAGTTTCTTACAGTTCTTTTGGGTTTGTTTTCTTCCTGTGCCCCCTCCCCGCCATGTCTCACTCCATCCTCCAGGATAACCAGCTCAGACTGCTGACAGCAGCATGAGGAGGGGATGGGAGACTTGCAGGCACCTGGGATTTCCTAAGTGAAATCTTTGGCAAGTGTGCCTTTTTATTATTTATTTCCCTATTTCTAATTCCACCCCCCTCAAGCTGTCATTCCTTAGCAGTGCAAATGAAAAGCTGCCATCCATGGGTGTGCAACAATGGAAGGCTCTGCAGGCCACATGGCTCCTGCAGTTTAATTTACTTTAATTCATTTTATATTGAACCAAATGATCTTATTTGCCTGTTTTTTTTTTTTAATGGAGAGCAGGGTTGGGAGCCAAGCCCCCCTTCCAAAGAAATGATGAGCCCAGCTGAAATTAAACCTTGAACTTGGCTTCACGTGCCCATCAGCTCGGGGGGGTGGAAGGGACACCTTTAGCCACAGGTTTGATCCTTCTCCTGCCAACTCCACTGACCCCAGAGGGGTGAGATCAGTCCTTTTCCTGATTTTCTCTCCCATTCCCCAGCTCTTCCTTCCCTGCTTTCCAGCCTGACTGCAGCCTCACAGCCCCCCTTGGCACCTCTGTTTTCCAGGCTGCTTTGGATTATTTTGTCTGGGATTATTTTGTCAAGTTTTCAGTCTTCCCTCGTTCTCTGGGGGAGTTTTTTGCACAGATATTCCACTTTTGAGTTATTCAAGCCTGGAGAACTCTGGCTATTTGTACCCTATATATAATATATAATATATCAGTTCTCATGCCTCACACTCCAAGCACTGCTGGTCATGTTTATTGCCCTCTGTGTTCTGATGGCAAAGACAACCTTATTTTTCTGCTTTCCAGTATTAGTTTGCTTTCTCTCAGTCAAAGCATAAACTGATGCTGTAAATCCAAATGTTATCCCACACCAAAAGCTGCCCTTCCTGGGATGGGCCATGCTAGGAATACATGAGCCAGATACTTCAGGGGGGCAGAACTGAGAGCTCCAGCCCAAATTTTGTATGTGTTCACTGTCAAAATGCATCTGAGGTAAGCAGAGTTTAGTGCTATTCACTGTTTTCATCAATGACCTTGATGGGACAGAGTGGGTTTATCAAACCTACAGCTGACACTCAACTGGGGAAGGCTGTAAATGCAACAGGAGGAAGGATTATAATCCAAACTCATCCTGACAGGCTGGAGAAATGCTCTGGAAAACAGGGAGGGATGAAGACAGTCCAGAAGAGAATAATGAGATCTGGAGTTAAAAATCTATGAGAAAAGACTCAAAAAAGTGGTGGTGCTCAGTCTCCAGAGAAGACTGAGGGGAGAAAGGAAGACTAAGAGAAAGAACAGAATCTGATCTTGCTCCAATCCCAATGGATATGGAGAGGCGAGAGACTTAAAAGAAGGATATTCAGAGGAGATGCCTGGCACCAGTGAAGAGCACCCAGCCTTCAGACAAGACCAGAACCTCAAGGAGCAGCATGAAAAGCCAGACTGGCTTTGGAGGTGCCTTTGAACCCCCAAAATGAGGAAAAATCCGAAGAGCCTGCTCAGAGGTTGAGAGCACAATGATCAAAGTTCCTCACATCCCATCCCTGGACAAGCTTTGTGATTGCTGCTGACTGCCAGGTCTGCAAGGAATGAAATCCCTGTGTCCCACTCACAGCTGGGCTGAACTGCACCCCTGGCAGTGCCTCAGCTTCCACTGCAGGCCCTGCACTAGGGGGGCTGTTCTGGCTGGTTACACTGGCACAGAAATTCTCACTTTGTATATCTTGAACAAAATCTCCCTTTGCTCTAATTTAATTTATATTTCTCCAGCAGCAGGATAGCACTGAGTGACAGCCACCCCCAAGCTGGGCTCAAAGCAGCAGCTGTCCCAGGAGCACACGGGGAGGACGAGAAGAACTTTGTATCTGGCAGGTGTTTGGGTGTTTTGGGGGTAGCAGTCCCAGCTGCTGGGGTGTCCTGGGGCTCTGCTGGAGCTCCCCCACCCCACGGTGGTCTTGCTCAATTGGTTACACCAGCTCTCACCCCTGGTGGGCTTAAGGGTGCAGTGCAGAGTGTGTGAGGGGGAAATGAAGATTTGTGGTGGGAGGGAGCAGCAGTTTGGGATGTCAGGAGACACCGAGCCCGTCAGCAACATCCTGGGACAAAAAAGGGGCTTGGAGAAATTGGGGAATGTTGCTATCCAGAGAAAGGTATTAAAAACGAAGCATCTGTGCTCTGAGTCATTACAGGCCCCTGGCAGATGTGATCTTACCAGCCTCCCCCTGTAGCTGCAAATAAAGAGCCCTTCCCTTTCTTCTCTCCAGACAAGGATTAATGAGTACTTGGGAGAGCTCTCAGACAGGCAAGCAAAGGCTGTGAACCTTTTCCAACACTGCAATTTATCTTGGGGAGACTATTCACATCAGTTTTCCCTCCCTCCCCAGGCTGGATTATGCTCTGACCCACCACATTAATCTCCCAAAATATAATAATAATAATAGAAGAAGGAAAAAAAAAAAAGTTGGACAATTGCCAGAAATAAATTAATAACCATCTCAAATAGCCCTGCTGTGCAGGAACAAACTGCTCAACTCCCCTGCCACCCCTGTCATTTCTGAGCAAAACTATTCCCAGTGTAGATATCCCCCTAAGTGCCCTGCCTGAGACTTTCCAGGGATTAATCTATATAGTGCCTTTCATCCCAACAGCTGCCAGAAAGTTCCTTTACTGAGTGCAAATAATCCACATTGCTGTGTTTGCCACTGACATGGAGAGGCTACCAAGTGGATAAAGAGGCAGTACAACAGATCTGTACAAGTAAACAATTATTAAAAGGTATATTTTAAGGGAGAGAATGTAGTGAGGAAGTTTCAAAAGTCAGGCCTAGTCTATGTATAACTTCATAATAATTTAAATATGTGAAGCATTAAAATATTTCCTCACCCATGGTTAGTTAGAAGTGGTGCTGTCTTTTGTGGCACCATTAGCTTCAATTTAATCCTATTACTGCTTTGACCCAGGTGGAAAGCCAAAGACACAAGCACCAAACCCTTGCTCAGGTCTGTGATGGCTCAAAACCCAAACCTTGATACCCAAGTGCCAAAGTTTTAGGAAGAGATTTCTTTATTTTTATTCTTCCATTCATATTTGGCCCTGGCCCAGGCTGCCCAGAGAAGCTGTGGCTGCCCCTGGATCCCTGGAAGTGTCCAAGGCCAGCTTGGATAAACTTGGAGCAAGCTGGGCTGGTGGGAGGTGTCCCTGCCCACGGCAGGGGGTGGGACTGGATGGGTTTTAAGGTCCTTCCAACCCAACCCATTCCGGGATTCTGGGACTTCACGCTGCAAACGTGTCCTAAAGGTATCAGATTATCAAAGATAAGTATTTGTACATCAAGAGGAGGCTCCTACCTTGGACTTGACAGCCAGGATGATCTTGGGCAGGGCCACCACGAGGCATTTCAGGGCGATGGTGAGGTACTTGAGCACAAAGTCTGCAATGCCCACGATCCACATCAGGTCGAAGAAGTCCAGCCTCTCCAGGTTGGGCTTCAGAAATATCAGGCTGAAAGGCACGAGACACCAATGCTCAAACACCAGGGAGAACCTCACCCAGGCTTCTGGTGTCCACTGGTGGCCAGAGCAAGCCTCCAAAGTGCCCTGAGCTGCAGGGGAGTTCCCGAGGGCAGGAGGAGCCAGACATGCAAATCAGTGCCCTGGTGCCTCCGGGCCTCTCGGCTTTGCTCTTGCCCATTTCTGCTGAGGCCAGCAGGTTTGCCCACTGTCACCAAACAGGGCCCAAACCTGGTCTGGGAGGCTACAATCTCCACAACCTGCACTCCACGCTGCAACAGAGCCTTCAGTGTGCAGGCAGTGCCTTCAGCTCCACCTGATTCTGTGACCTGAATGCAAAACCTCACCCTGTGAAGTCCCTACTCAACATCTGCTCTTTGAAACAAGTGCAGTGTGGGGCAGCAGAATCCCACACGGCAATGGGCAGCAGCCACTGACCTGAGCAGCAATGAGGACTGCCCCCTACTCAGGCTGAAGGACCAGGATTCATCTGCAGGGTGTTCAGCTAAGAAAGCCTCGTGGTAGAAAGCAAACACTTAACGAAAAAAAAAATAAATAAAGTAAAATAACCAACCCAAAATGAAAGGCCTGAACATGAATTTAAAATACTCACAACACTGGCACAGCACAACAGGTAAAATTACACCCTAAAAACAGAAACAGAATCAGAGGCTTTACTACTATTCGTGCACTAGAAACAGTAAATAAACAAAACCACTAGAAATAAATAAATAAACCAGGAAATGAAAAACGAGCCAGAAAGAAACAAACATGAAGCAGCTATTTCTAATTTGGCAAGCCTGCCCTGTGAATAGTCCCAGGTCCCCACACAGCAGGCAGCAGATGCACCAGCTCAAGCATTCCACAGCAGCACCCACAGGAACAGGGCTTTTCCATGGAAATGTGACCCAGCCTGTCCACTGGTAACAAGCCATGCCCTAAACTGTCTGCAGGGATACCAGGGTTATGGGCAGGCCTTGGCTCTTCCCACAGACAGTACAGTTGGGAAGAAGCAGGGAAGCAGTGAAATAACTGGCAGAGAAACCAAACCCAAGAGCTGTGTGGCCACAACCCAACTGATGCACGTTGTATTTTCAGCCTCAAGTCCTAAATCCCCTTCAGTGGGATGAAGAAAATTCTAATAAGGGAGATAATTCATATGGTTTTAGCTACTAATATCAAAACTACTTTCTAACTACCAATACTTGAATTACTTTCAAACTGTTATGTTGTTCCATTTCTTCCTATTTATTCTATTAACATCTCCTTGCTTAAGTTTTGTATCTTTGCTTCCTGGTTGTCACAGTTCCTACATACTTTATAATAAGCAGGGATAGTATTGAACCAAACCCATTGGTACAAACTTTTCTGTCCTTGAGAACTGCTTTAGTGAGAATCTGAAAGGCAAGGATATCTTAATTATCTCAGATTACCTCAGATCCCAGTGCCTCCAAGCCCTGAGGACACTGAAGTAAAACACTGCTGTTTTATCTCCTGTCCTGGACTCAAAGCTTGACAGACTGAAAACACTGTAGAAAGAGGAAAATCAGTGGCTCTGTGCTTTACCTGCCTCTGACACCTGCTCTGTGTGGAAATTCAGAGGTGCCTCTCAGAAAGGATCCACCCTGCTCTGAAACACGTGGTGTGCCATCACACCCCATTTACACCCTGGCTGTGCCATTTATGGCAGAAATGACACACATCCTTCTCCTGCACTGAGAGGTATCACAAAGATGAAGCCAAGACAGCAGGTGCTTCAGGCGTGAACACCAGTGAGGGGAACAGTGGGCCTCCCTCTTCTCCTCCCTGAGCAATTATCACCTGCTTCCACACGGAGCACGGGAATGCTGCCCACCTGTTGTAGAGCTGCTGGGAGCTGAAGGTGTAAAGCAAGTACAAGGTGTTCCCAGTGAGAAAGGCCAGGATCCAGAACACAACCAGCACTGATCTCTTCTCCTGGGCAAGAGAAAGAAGCAGAGGAGACAAATTGGAAGTCTCAGGGGTTGTGCTGAGGCTTCAGCTGCTGAAAAACTCAAGGCCCATCCCAGGGGACAGGAATATGTATTTAAGTGTTCAGTAATTAGTTTATTTACACAGGACTAAGGCCCAGAAGCAGGCTGCCAGGTAAGGACATACATAAACACAGGCAGAAATGGCTCTCACACAGCAAACCTTTCAAATAAAGTAACTTCAGGGAAATGAATTGAAATATGCTGGGGAAGGTGACAGCCTTCCTTGCAGAATGCAATCTGCAAAGTTGGGATCTTTCCTGGGGCATCTAAACTCTCCTGGTATTTAAAACTCGGTGTGACAAGCAGATTAGGAAAAAAAAAAAAAAGTCAGTTCCATATATTGTCCTAATTCTGAGCTGGCACCTGGTTGGAGTGACACTTCAGCAAAGGGGGGGTTATAAATAGATCCAAAGTCACTCAGAGGAAGGCTCAGCTAAACCAAATACAACCCATCACGACCTGCAGCACACCTGAGTGTCATGGAGGTTCTAGAACATGCATTTTTTCATTGGGGAAATGACTGAAGGCCAAAAAAAAGTGCAAATGTTGCATTTCAAAATAGCTGGAACATTACAGACAGAAGCTGGATGGCAGAAGATCCTGTCCTGGGTCTTGGCCCAGGGGTAATTCTGAAGAGTAAATTTTACTCCTGGGAGGAAAACACCCACCATTTTTCTTGCGAGCTGATTTATTAAGGAAATAGATCTCTGCAGGGATGTTAGGCTGAGATTTAAAGCAGGGGGATGAAGGGGCACACTGCTGGAAGGAGAGGGGTGCAAAGTGCAAGGTAAACAGCCATCTATTACATGGCTGTGCAATTCATCTCTTCATTCAGCTTTGTAGCACATTTATTCCACTGCTGCTGGTAGATACAAGTGCACACTTGTGCCACCCCTGTAATTTTAATAAAAAAGGGATTCTAGTCTTGTGCTTTTAGTGCTGTTGAACTGTTCTCCTGACACTGAAGATCACGAGGCCTGGAAAGGTCTGCTGGTTTCTGCATGTTCCTAACAGAGCATTATAAAGATGCAAACAAGCAACACATCTACAAAATGTTTCAGCTAAACATCCCAAAACATGATCTAAATGCTGATGAGTTAAATCTCATCATTAACAAGTCAAATAGCTTTCAGCACCTCTGCTGAAATGGGGAAGCCAAGGTGCAGAGAAGTGCTGGAAGAGGCACTGGCAGTCAGTGGCACGGGGAGATGCAGATTACAACACCCCTGACCTGTCCTCTCTTTGTTTACTGTGTCCACATTCACCAAAAAATAGGGTAGAAACAGCGGGAGAGCATCAGTGTGGAGAGGTAGGGAGGGGAAGGCGGGATTAGGGCACAGTACTCTTGTCCTGACAGATCTGTGCCCATATAAGTGCATTCAGCTCTACAGTGCAGAAGGAGGTTTAACACAGGTGCTGTTTTGTGCACAGAGAGTGATGATTCCCGGGGATAAAAGGAGGTGAAACACTGGACTCACCTTCAGAGCGACCTGCTCTCGGAGCGTGGAGTTGGCGTAGGCGAAGGTGCTGGCCATGCCAATGCACACAGCAATCCCTGCAGGAGAGGCACTGTCAGAGCTCAGCCCTGAGCCAGGGACAGCAGCATCTCAAGCTCAGGAAGAACATCACTGGGTGCCACTCTGGGTGCACTGGGAATTTCAGTGTACAGGTGACTAAACCAGGGCAGTCTGGGCTCTGTATTCCACGTGCAGTGTACATGAAGATGAAGCACTGCAGTGAGCACCCAGCACAGCACACACACTCTGCCCTAAGGTCCTGAAGGAGAACACAAGTGCTCGTGGCTGCACTGTGCCAGCTGACAGTGTGACAACAGCAGCTCATGGAGGGCAGGGCACACTATCAAAAACCTACAGGGTAGCAGGTCCAAAGGCCAAGATGTTGCAGACACGAATTAACCAAATCCCTGTCAGAGTTGTAAGTGGACTAACCTGAAGCATTCCTGGTTTCCCAGTGCTGATAATCTCAGAATGAGTCAGATCCTCAGACATGCCACACACATACAATGTAATGTGCTAAAATACTCAGGCACCATTAAACATAAAACCTGGACAGACATATTCTTCAGGGAACTCTGAAGGTCTCAGCTGCAAAATGTAACTGCTGATGTTTGACTTGATTTCACAGCTACCACCCTACCAGCTAGACAAGTGTCCCATCCCTCAGAACCCTTCAGTGCTCCACATAAACCTCTGCTAGTCACCAGTGTAAGCTCTGCCCACCTCTCCTAGAGGGAGAAGCCTTGGGAACATCCTCAGCTCACAGGAATGTGAAGGGAAGATCAGCAAAAGGAACAGAATTGGGCAGGATAGCAAACATTTCCATAGTACTAAACTACCTGCAGATACTCTGCTGGGTGTACCAACTGCTGTTCAGCTGAGGGCCTGCAGAGCAGGGAGCTGGTGAAGGTACTTTCAAGCTCTGTTAACAAATACTGCCTCTGGAGAAGTGACAAGCTGCAAGTGTTTGCTGTCTGCTTTCAATACTTTTCTGCACCACACTCACTGGACTCGTCAGCGTTCAGTTTTAACTGGTGCCATCAAAATTCTTAGGGCAAGTGTAATTAAGTACACTATCCCCATTTGCAGGCAGGCATCAAGCATTTTTTTCTGCTGGTTTAAATATTTTTAGAACGGCCTGGAGTGAAAGTAGGGTGAATTCATCACACGCATTTGAGTATGTCCCCTTTGTGCCAGACTACACCTGGCCACCGTCACACGGATAAATATATGGGACACCTCAGCCTGATAAAGCCTCTAAGAGGATTCTAAAAGGATGGGTGCTTACCAAGCTTGTGCTGGAAACAAACTTTAGCCAGCAGGATCAAGATGAAGGGAAGGCCCTTCTGCAGCCACCCAATGACAGCCTTTAGCTCCGAGAGGGCGGGGGCCGGGGTGCCGCCCTGCTCCTCCGCGCCCTCCTCGGCGTGGCCGTGCCGGTCGCCCCCGGCCATGTGCAGCAGGGACGAGCCGCGGTGGTGGCCGTGGTGGAAGTGGTGGGAGGGCTGGCGGTGGTGGAACGGGGCTCCCTCGGCGCGGCCGGCGCCCTCCTCCCGCGGGGCCGGCATCTGGATGAACACCTCGCCGCCTCCTGCCGAGGAGCCCAGCACCAATCCCGACTGGAACGGCGCGGCTGTGAGCGCGCCCGATGGGATGCCGGCCAGCCCCGAGAACAGCTGCTGCGGGGAGGAGGCCTCGGCCTTGAGGCTCTCGAACACCCCACCTTCATCCACGCTGGTCTCCGAGCTGACCGTCTGGCTCCGGTTCCTGCAGAGGGAACGGCAGCAAAGCCATTAAATACGGAGTGACACGGAACGTCACGGGCTTTTCTAGAGAGATGTTCAGTGCTCCTCACGCGCTTTGAGAACACGGAGGTCTCCAGGTTGTAATAGAAGGGTTAACTTTGTTCATAAAATCTTATGTGTATGAGGAAATAAGGAACTTTTGTTATAATTCAACAAGATAAGTTTCATGGACATCCTGTTAATTAAGCAAGTGTCAGTAAAAATAATTGCAGACATCTTGCTAAACAAACAAGTATCAGTATTGGTAAAATTTACAGCTGATAAGAACTGCAGCTTTCATCTTTGACAAATCCCAGATGACCACTTAGCAATGAACCACGAACTCGAGCCTCAACGCAGCCGCATTCAAAACTCGGGACTTGGAAATGTATAAAAAGGAACATTTACTACATTTTCAGTGTGTGTGTCTCGGGCGGGGCAACTGCCCCCCAGGCCCCCCAGCGCTGTTTGCTTTATTATTGCAATGTTTAATTGGAATTGAGTTGTCTAAACTCTTATACTAACTTATAAGACAGGTGACAGATGCTTTTCCCTCCATGAGCTGTTGGACAGTCACAGCTGCAGAACTGGAGGCCAGTGACCAGACTCACAAGATCAGAGAACCTCTACAGACCTGACCAACATGCACCGGAACAAGCTTCTTAAACATCTCACTGGAGGAACCAAACAAATTACACATCCAATACCAAACTCAACATCACCTACACTGACTTGAGTATTTAAAGAACAAAATTCCCAAACACTCCTTGGACTTTTAGAGGAACCAAAGAAATGACACCAATACCAAATGCAACATCATCTACACTGACTTTAGTATTTAAAGAAAAACATATAAAACCCTCTGGAAGCTGACACAATAAGACAGGTCATATTGCATACAAACAAATGAACAAAGCTGACTCAAAGCTAACCCCAAAACCTTTTGCCTTTATTGAGGGTCGATCACTGTCTACCCAGTGATGAACTGCACGAACAAGGGACACAATCAGCTGGGGAAGAGAAGATCGTGTGTCCCTGAACTAAGAAAGGAGGTGCTCATGGGTCAAGAGAAATTCTTGTGTTTTGATACTCCTGGCAAATTAGACGTGGATGTGCCCAAATTTCTGGGCACTGAAGAGAATTAGTTCTGGCACTGATCCTTTCCAGATTCCAAAAAGCCTCAACAGCTTCCTCCTAACACCAAAAGGCTTCCTTCACCTGAAGTCAACACTGTGGTACTGAGATGAATACAAAGCAAGTTTAGATGGCAGGGAACAATCCAGGTAACAAGCAGAACCATCACTAGGCAGTAAATGCCTGGCAGACGGCAAATAGCTCTTTAAATTGCAAAAGGAGAGTAAAGAATAAATAAGCTCAGCAAGAGGCCGAGCCCACAAATTAAGGCAAGTTGCAGGGCTTTGGTCTCTCTTGATTTTAAGCCCTGGAGGTCTCCAGCTTTAGAAACAGTGATCACAAGCTGAGACAGCACGTGCAGACACATACAGGGCCCTCACCCTCTCATCCTCAAGGGCTCAAAGGCCTCCCCAGGCCCCTTGCAAGGCACAGAGCACTGCCTTTCCCCTCGCTCTGGGGACAGCTTCAAACTCCCTGGGCACACCTTCCCACCAGGCAAGCTCCTAATAAGGCTTTTTACAGCTACACTCTGTTCCCATCGCCCCTCCACTGGCTCAAGTCAACAAGACGTGGCACACCCCTTCTGGTTCGAAACATTCACCAACCACCTCTCGGATTTTACACTTCAGATTCCAATCCAGGGATGGATCCACAGCACAGGGGACAGAACGTGACAGTACTTGGGTCTGGGAACACAAACAAACAGACGGGGTGGAACCCAGAGTTACAAACAAAGGCACAACTATTGTTTGGAATAAGACACCAGGAGACATGGCTGCGCTTTCAGCAGGAAGGAATTCATCTGGGACATGTTTAAAAACAAACAAGGATGAAATTGTGAGCCTGCTGCTGAAGTTAACCAGAAGGGAAGACCAGTGGCAACAGCATTTCGTTCTACTTTTAGAAACCTTCAGCCTCTCTGATGACATGTACTTAACCTGTTAAAACCCAGTATTTATAAAAGCCAGCTGACATTACTCTGCTTATCTTTTGCACTCAGGAACAGACACACATCCTGAATATGTTTTGACTGTTCCAACAGGTCCTGAAGTGTCTTACAAGTTTGTACAAACTCAGAGAGCTCTGCATAGAAGACAAGAAGGCCCATTCAGCACCTTACGTGCCTCTCAAGCCCCCGCCATGCCTGCTTGATACAAACCCCACAGACTGCACTGGGGCCTGGGCAGCATCATGCAGAAAAAAGGTGAAAATGTCTTTGTTTTCCCCTGAAATGAAGAACAGTACCTTGCTAGCAGGGGTCATGACATCAAGGTGCAAGTCTACTTGCAAACCCAACGATCTTTCACTTGTGATCTCAGCTCAGCCAGAGCAATGAAATTTGTTAGTTCCATCTTTGGCTTAATTAGATTAGTTTCTTCTTCAGGAAAAAAAAAAAAAAAGTCAAGCTGTAACTCTAGGAAAGCACGAGGGAATACTCAGCACCAGAACAACAACAGTGGCAAGGCTCCCTTGCTGATGTTATAATTACAGAAGTGAATTAAGGGCATTCTGCATCTAAATACTCACATACATGAAGCTCAATACAGACTCTGGGAAGATGGAAAGGATCACCCAAACTCTTTGTAAAACACTAAGTTGTTGAAAGCTTCAGCCCAGCAGACTTTTTAAACACTTTAATAACAGGAGTATAAACAGTTTCTGTTCATACAGGTTGATCCCTGCAGATTGACTGCACTCAGGATCCCCACAGGACTGTGCCACAAACCATTCAGGGCCTACATTCTTTTCATAAGGATCTGCAAGTTTTATACAGTAAAAAATAGATATTATGTTCTTTTTCCAAATGTTACAATCTGCATTTGAAGGAACAACACTTAGTATCCCAGGAATCTTCTATGCTTTCCCTGCAGTAAATGTTATTTAATCCTAACCTGACAGCATCTCTTTTAATACATAATATTACGCCTTTTTTTTTAACCAAAACAGCAATATTAGAGCTCCAAAATACCCTGCCTGTGCCAAGCCAGCTCCTCATGTGCCATAGTGGATCATCCTGGAACACTGTGGTGGGCAGCAGTCAATGCTGACATGAGGGAGAAAAGTAAATCTGCGTCTCAACTTCCCGAACTGGAGCAGAAAGCCTGGCTACACCACACCCACAGGGATTCTGTCCGCCTCAGTTCCGAGTTTCCATCTTCTCAACCCCCACCCCTACACTTCAATGAGAACATTCCCCTCTCAGAGGACACTGAAAGCATGGTTACCTTTCGGGAGGCGCGCTGTCCGTGTTGCTGCTGTGCCGCCTCTGCATCTTCCTCAGCACCCTGAAACACAGCACGCTCAACATCAACGGCGCGGGGCGGCAGATCCCAGGGTGCCTACTGAGACGGGCCCTCGGGGCCAGGGGGCTGTGGGTGCCACCCAGCTGGGCACATGGCTGGCACGAAGCACCTCCCGCCGCGGCAGAGCCCCTCCGGCTGCCAGCTGTGGCTCAGCCCGCTCGCGCAGAAAGGGCTCTGAAGTGGAAAGACACAGCACAATGGGGCTCCAGCAGGGCAGGAACGAGGCAGGTCCCCTTCAGCAGGATAGGGCGGTCACGAGGAGCGTCCAGCTGTGTGATGGCACCTCCTGGGAAACACCTTGAGGACGTCTAACAGGGTGGCTGCTGATGTGACACGCCACTCATCGCTCCTGGGGAGTGAAGCCCCTTCTTGCTCTTCTGCAGAAGCCTCGTTTGTAAAACTGAGAGGGAGGAAAAAAGCAAATGTATAAACGTCTTTGATGAAAAAATATAACCAGGTCATGACAATATTCTTTTAAACAACTCTCCTAACTACAAAGTGTTTACCTTGTAACTCCCAGCAGCTTTTTAATCTCTTGCTACATGTTTTAGCTTGTGCTGCATTTTCATGGCCTAAACTGTTTTTATAAGGATCTGCAAGTTTTATCCGTAAAAAAGAGATTTATGGTTTTTTCCCAACTGTTAAAACCTGCATTTGAGGTAACAAGGTTTAGTATTCCAGTAATCTTTTATATGCTTTCCCTGCAGTACTCCCACCCTGACAATCTCTCTGTTGACTTGATATATAATATTATACTCTTTTTTTAACCAAAACAGCAATCAAGGTGAGATGAACAGGCCAAGACAGGCTGGCCCATGCAAACAGAGCTGTCCTGCCTGGGAACAACTCTGAGGTCACTGCTTATCAAAAACATCTGTCCATCTTCCCATGCTACAAGCTGAGAGCCAGAGCCAGTGCAGAGGTAACTCTGGCACCTGTCAAATCCTTCATGCCCTTCCAAACCATTAGAAATCTGGACTGTGATGTGGGGTGACATCACTCTGCACAAGGACATTCAGCTCCCTTGGGAGACACTTTCTCTTTTGGCATCAGCCATGAAGGGGACAGTGACATGAATGCCAAGCACTGAAGGTGCAGGACATCATGAGATGTGATGGTCTGTTCTGCCCAGAGCCCTACAGGTTGGATCAGATTGAGATGGCCTTTGTTCCAAAAGGGACTCAGCTTCAGTACTGACTGGTCCTGCTTTTTCCAGATTAGGGATTTTCATCTTGCTGCACTTGGCCATTTTTTAACAGTACCTGAACAACAGCTTTATCCAGAGGTGCCAGGTGCCACTGTGGGAGAGATGGAAGCTCAAGAGGGTGCAGACAGCTCATACACAGTCCAAGCTGCTCCAGATTTCAAACTCATCACAGGTCCCTCGAGCTGGATGACTGCAGTGCCCCTGGCTGCCAGTGCTCACAGCACATCTGTAAGAAGCACATGCCCAGGGTCATTTTCACCACAGCACAGACACCATACACACACATACATCTTAGAATGTGTATCACACATGTATATCGCAGTTTATATTCATATATATATATCCATATTTATATCCATATATCTAAACACACACAACTATACATCTATCTCTACATATCCATATCCATATCTATACATAAACCTAGAGGTATATATACACACACCTATGTATACACATATATATGCACATATAAGTACAGTTCTATACATACAAACATGTATACATATACACTTATACGCACATATATACTTATATATATATCTCACATATTATATTACACACCTATATTATACACATATACATAGATATTTTGTATACATCTATACATGTATACATACATACATATTATGCATATAACATACATATGCATATATATGTATGCACATATGTGTATATATTACATATACGTATTTATTATATATATTATACATATATATTACACATACATATATACAGTTATATACACATTTGTGTTTATATACATAGATACATATACACATTTATATTTACATATCTATCTGTAGATATATATACATCTCTCTAGATATATATACATCTATATATACACCTCTCTGCATACATAGATATATATATATACACACATTTATATCTATCTATAGATATATAGATAGATCTATAAATACAGTTCGATGCATACACACACATATCTATGTACACGCACACGCACAGTCATGAACGAGGCCTTTTTCCCCAATTAATCCGATTCCCGCTGGCATACGCGGCGCAGTGCCCAGCGCGGAGGGAGCCGGCCCTGCCCGGCCCGGCCCGGGAGGTGCCCCCGTACCCACCGCTCCCGGTGCCGATCCCGATCCCGCTCCCGCTCCCGGCGCCGCTCCCGGTCCCGCCCCGCGCACGCCCGGCCGCGGCTTCCGCCTCGTTCCCGGTGCCGGCGGAAGCGCTCGGGCCGCGCCGGGGCCGCCGCTGCCGCTGCCGCTGCCGGGGCCAGCCGGGGATGCGGGTGCCGGGCGGTCCCCGGCGCAGCTGAGCCCCCGGCCCGCCATGCTGCCCTGCGGGGCCGTGCTGTGGCGGCGGCTGCTCAGGAAGCGCTGGGTCCTCGGCCTCGTGTTCGGGCTCTCGCTCGTTTACTTCATCACCAGCACCTTCAAGCAGGTCAGTGCGCGGCGGGCCCGGCCCCGGCGCGGCTGGGGGGGGAACAGCGACCCTTCGACCACGGGCACTGTGGTTCTTTACCTGCTGACACTGATCTGAGTGATGCTGCCGTAAGAGCTACATCGTAATTATTAAATACGCACGAGAGTTTAAAATAGTAATGCCTGATACTGTGCTCGACAGCAACAGTGTTTTGAACCGAAACTGGAAAAAAAAAAAACACAAACCAAACACCTCGGAGGGACTGTTGTTGTTGAATTGTTGTGTGTTGTTGCTTGTTGATGTTTTTGTGTAGCGTTGGTGGTGGTTGTATCTCTTGTGAGCGGTATTGCCACTAGCAAAGGACTCACCAAAGAGACTTATGTGCAGCTGTGGTAATTTAAGATAATTTATACCACTTTTGTGGTTGCAGTGACCAAGTTCAGCTGTGTTGGCTGATCCCTCGGTGAATTTACACGCCCCTGTTGTACTGGGTGGCGTATCTTCCTGTGTATTGCACAAAGTAAGCTACTACGAGTAGTATGTTGGTAACTCCACTGGTGCTGGAGTTTGCTGTGCTGTGGAGTTTACAATTACGAGGCATTTCTAATTGTGGCAAGAGCACGTGGATTGAAGTGGCAGAAGGAACTCTGGTTGCCTGACTGTCTTTCCTTGCAGGAAGAGAGGATGGTGAGAGATCGGAATCTCCTCCAAGTGCAGGAGCACGAGCAGCCCATCCTGTGGAAGGTGAAGTTCAGCCCGGGCAACGGCAGCCAGCTGAGTAACCAGTGCAGGAATTCTGTGCAGGGGAAGCTCCTCATTACAGATGAACTGGGTATATTTGATACTAAGACTTTATTCTGCAAGTGGCAGTGCTGAACGCTGCTTTGCCTGTCTGTGGCACTTCCAAGTAACAACTGCTCTTTATTAAGGCGGTTTTTTTTTTTACTTAGCCGTTGGCATTTTCTCCCCCAGCTGGGTGAATTTCTCTGTGGGTGCACATAGAGTGGTTTGGTTCTGTGCAGGCTCAGCTCAGGCACAGGGTGTTATGAGTGTGGCTGTGCTGTTCCCAGGGCCACCTCAGAGTCAAAGAATCCCACTTATCCTTGCCCAGAACACACACATTGAGTCCTGCTCCATTTACTGCGATTGCTTGCAGAGCTGTTGGTGTCTCCCTGCAGTGTTCCTACTGTCAGAGGTGTTAGGGAGAGTAATTGAGGAAACCCTACTGGCCTTGTAGGGAGGCAGCTCAGGACATGTGTAATTAGTGCTCAGTCACAGTTAACAAGCTCATCTGACCCTTAAAACCCAAGGATATTAACCACTTGTTTTAAGTGTTAGAAGTTAAAGATCCATTTCTTGCCCTACACAGGTGCTTCCCTGCTGTGCTTGTTGCTCAGGCAATTAATCTTTCTTGACCAGAAATCAAGGCTGTAGAAAACCCACCACATCTTTTCTGTGATTTGCATCAGTGTTAAATTTGGCACTGCCTGAATTATGCTTGGTGCCAGTTCCTGAAGTCTCCAGAAATTACAGCTCTTTCTCACAGTCTGACACTGTGGTGGGAGTTTCCATAAGGACATACACATGGTTCTGTGCTGCTGATGGTTCCCCACTCAGCCATGAGTGTTACAGCTGTCCTGCATGGACAAATCTAAGTCCCTTCATACTGAACTGTAAGGAGTGTTATCCAGACACTGCTGAAAGAACACGTGTCACAGTGTTTTCTCCAGTACAGTCATCACCAATCCCCTGCCCCTTATGCCAAAAAGAAATCAGAACTTAAAAATTCTGCATTTAAACACTCACAGTGTACATACAGCACTTATCAGAGTAGGTACATAATAGCTGTGCAGATTACACCAGGCTGTTTGAAACGTCCAATTGTCACTGCAAAGAACTGCTACTGCCAGGCAGAGGGGGATCATAACCTACTAACTGATAAATAAACCTGTTCTTAAGTAACGTGACTCCTACTGTGGATTCAAGGGGTATGTCTTGCCGTTGTTACTCCTGCTGTTGTTGCCAGGGTACATCTGTGAGAGGAAGGACCTGCTGGTGAATGGCTGCTGTGATGTGCACGTGCCCAGCACGAAGCTGTTCAGCTGTGAGAGCTGCCTGCCCAACGGCTGCTGCAGCGTCTACGAGTACTGCGTGTCCTGCTGCCTCCAGCCCAGCAAGGTGAAGGGACCTCCTCCCGCTCTTCAGGTTCCTCTGTGCCTAAAAGTGCTGCTCTGTGAGGAGCTTTTTCCCTTAGAGGGGACAGTTCCTTCTCTTGGAAGGACGAGGAAAGCCTGCAGGGACCATCTGGCAAGCTGTAAATAAAGCTTTAACAAAATTCATCCTTCCCACCTCCGAGGGGAAATACTGGGGGCCTTGCAAAGTGTTTCGGCTTCGGGGCGGTTGCATTTGCTGGAGGGAAATTATTACAGAAAAAGCTATTCCAGTTTTGTAATTGGCACTTCATCCTGTATCCTGTGAGGTTTCTCTTCCTACTGCTGGGGTTTGTGAGGGATAGGCCTTTCAGTGCTAGAAGTCCTAAGTGGAGCTGCTTACTCCTCCTCTGACACCCGAGTTGTTTAGGTGAGGGTGGGCTTTGGTCACTCCTTATTGAAGGACAGCACTGTTTTGTCTTTTTTTGCTGACTGCTTTAGCAACACCTCCTGGAGCGTTTCCTGAACCGGGCAGCCATTGCTTTCCAAAACCTCTTCATGGCAGTGGAGGATCACTTTGAGCTGTGCCTGGCCAAATGTAGGACTTCATCACAGGTAGGGCACAAGGAGGTGTCCAGGGCCCAGAGAAGTGCCCTTGAAAAATGAGTTTGGTCCTGTGTGTCGTGTTTGTACATCCACGGGTGTGTTCATAAACGCTGGAGCTGTGGCTGGGAGCTCATCTGCAGGCAAAGTGCATGTTCAGAGCAGGACGAGTTGCACACTTGCTTCAGGAAAGAGGTGCTTAACTAAAAAGAGTTCAGTGACCAGAGAAGATCTTGGGTGAGTTCTTAGGGACATCTAGTAAGGATGAGAACAGTGAGAGCTGTTTCCAGTAGCTTCAGAATGCTATTTATTTTCTGGTACAGTTGGAGAGTTACCATATGCTGACATGTGTTTGTTTAAGAGCAGAGGTGAACTTCTGTTACCCGTGTGATTTTATTGAGAATTAATTTTGGTCTAAGCAAGCATTGGCCCTCTTAGAAAGTGCTGCTGGTGATCTTATGCAGCTTGAGTATTTAATGTAGCAATAGGGATGGGCTGCAGACAAAGGATATAGTTCCAAATGTCTCCAAAGCTGGTTTTTGGGGGGTTTTAACCGTAGTATCTGAACTCTAGCTTTATCAAGAAAAATGCACACATCTCAGTTGGCAACTTTATTGTGCCTTGCTTGCTTTAGGACACTTGGTGATACTGCCTAAGCATATATATATATATATATACGTATTTATATATTTATTGAATCTATTCTCACTTACTTGAGTAGTCTCCTGAAAAGGAGGTTCTGGGTATGGTGCAACATTAAAGTGCTGTAATTTAGCAACTGTCTCTTGTATGTTGGGAATACAGAGTTGTCTGACTCCAGGTGGTAACACCAATGTGTAGAAGAATTTGGGAAGTCAGTGCTGTGGGTTCTGGCCCTGGGTGAAGGGATGTGTGTGTGTGTGTTGTTACAGCTTCTCCTCCTCTCCCTGGCAGAGTGTGCAGCATGAGAACACCTACAGAGACCCGATTGCCAAATACTGCTATGGTGAATATCCCCCCGAGCTCCTGCCTGTTTGACAGCTGGGTGATCTGAGCACCAGAGGGAAGGAACTGGACACTGGAAGCCAAAGGAACAAGAGCCCAGCTGTTGCTTTACGAGAGCCTCAGTGCAGATGGCTTGTGTTGCATGTGGGGGCAAAGCCAGAGGGCTCAGAGTGAGCAAGGAACTCCAGTTCCCTGGGACTGAATCTTGCTTTCTTCACTTTGTGATGCACCTGTGCTAGTACTGGCCTACAGTACCAGGGCATTCTCAGAGCATTCCCTCTGTATTTTGGCATCTAGGCTGTAAAACACCATGGGAAGAATATCTAATGTGGCTTTGCAGCTGTAAACGGAGGTTCAGTTGTGTCTCTGCAGTCCAGAGACTTTCCAGAGAGACAGTAATAATTGAAGGATTTCTGCTTTTAGAGAGCAAAGCACGCTTTGCTTCTCTCTCTGGAACCCCTCTTGACATGCATGGTGTACACTACATGTGTAATTATGAATTATTTATTCATTTTATATGGATTACTAGCTGAAAGTATCGATGCTTTGCATAGCTAGTTGTTGATGCCTTTTAGTCCCTGTTTTGCTATGTCAGCTAGAAAGGATGTTTTAGATCCTGACAAAAGTTGGTTGGTTTTTCTTCCTCCTTAGTCTAAAGGAACTGTACTGGGATTTGTCACTGTAGTGCTTATGTTCCTCTTAGTGTGTTTAAAGCATTCAGAACTCCAATGGAGTTGTTATTCTGTCAAAGTCCTGTAGCACCAGAGAAGAGCAGGGATCTGCCTAGGATGGGATGTTTGTTAGTTGTAAATACTTCCCTTGTTACTCTGCAGCAGTTTCCTCAAAGAGGAGTCTTAGTGTTGTGACCAGCTCTCTGCTGGTCCCCTTGCTGACAGGGGACACTGCAGAGTCGTTTGCTCGAACTTGGTAATTCAAACGTTCTTCACTCCTGGTTGTGCAGGAGGCAGGAGGGTGGAGCTGTTCTGGGACTTCAGTTTCATGATGTCCTGGTGCAGGAAGTAATCAGAACGTCAGAACGTGCCCTCTGAGGACAACTGTGTTGCATGAGCTCAGCTGAACAGTCAGAATGTTTTTAATTTGCTGTTTGACACACTTGCTGCTCTGGAGTTTTGGTCTGATCAGAATGGCACTAGCCCAGGGTTGGTTCTCCCACAATTTCTCCTGGCTCCCTAAAGTTTAAATTGTCTCCCTCTAAAGGCCAAACAACACAGAACAGATGGGTAGAGAACCAGGAAAATGCTGAGTAAATTTGTGCTCCCCCTGCAAGTGACGGGGCAAAGTCCAAGCACTACACTGAACTGGCTTGTTCTTTTCTATAAAGAGACTAATTTCTCTTATTTTTACCCCATCCTCATGATTTTGACTTTGTGTATTCTTGCTTGAACTGCACTAAATAAATAAATAAATAAAAATGTAGATGGGAATCTAGAGAGGCTTTAAAGAAAGAAAAAACAAACTCAAAACCCAAGCACGGTGGTGGAATATCCTGGTGCAAAAGATCTGTAGAACGCTATGCAATTACACATGACATAAACAAGCAGTACCACCATCACATCCATTTGCGTTGTTTTCACTGTTCTTCCCCACAAGTCATCACGTGAAATAAGAGTCCCATCAGCAGTTTCTCGTGGCAGTCTCGTTTTCCCCCAAGCTCAGGAGCTGTGGCATCAGCCGTTTGTGCAGTTTATCCCTTTGCTGCCATCCTGTGGCACGCAGGCAGCGCGCGGTGCGAGGCTGCAGTGTGGGATCCTGCCTTCAGAGGGTGGCAGAGGTCGCTTCTCCTCTCGGTGTTAGGCACGTTCTTCACCCCTTCCCGGCATTCCATAACCGTTTTCCTCAGGGAAGGCCGTGGGGTCGGTCTGTCAGACCGTTCCTGCTGAGATGCATTCCAGCACTTCGTGTGATTGCACCACGACTGACGAGGCCGAGATACCGACGGCCTGCTCTTGCTTGCTTTTCCAACTTGATATTCGTTCCTTAGCAGGTGATACCACTGCTTGAAGCAGTAATTGTAAGAAATCGTCAGGACCAGCCTAATTTGGACGATGTTTGTGAGAATTCCTAGCCCTTTTCTCGCCTAGAAAAACAGGATGAGATCAGAAGTGCATTGTGACCACTGTCAATGGCACAGAAACTGCATCCTCCCTCCCTAGTTGTTGAGCTGTTCAACTAGTACCTGTAGTAGATGTTAAATCATTAAAATGTTCCCAAATACTGCCTGTTCTCATGTCTTTCCTTGAATTACAAAGCAACTCTACCAAAATGTAAGGCTGGAGAATGCAGTGGAGCAGAGAGGGACACTTACTGGAATATCTATAATAAAACAGCAAGTAGAGGTCAAAAGGAAATCTGTTTCATTTTAATCTAAGACAATCTATCAATGATTAATAAAAAGATCAGACCCTCTGCAAAAGTGGACTGAGCAGGGAAAGGAATGCAAATGATTGCTTCATGTGGGGAAGATTCAGTTAGACATGTGAAATCTGTGCTTCCTGATAATAGTTGTGCGTGGTTTGAGTGGTGTCCATCCCTGTTGCAGAAAGCCCGATGATTCTGTGGTTGTCTGACATCTCATTTCTACTTGTCAGCTACGAGACTGGGGTTGTGGATGTGTGTTTGGCAGCAGGTTTAATGAGAACACCTGATGGAGCCCCTGGCTCTGCTTATCTGCACTGAGGTCCCTGCTGGGGATAACTGGGTGGGTTCTGTGCTTTTTCATTTCTGTGGTTTGCAGGAATATTAATGCTAGTGGAAAATGGTGGCGGCTGCCATGTAATGATGCAGGTACAGGATTTAGTTGTACCAATTTGGAACCTGATTTTTGCAGAAGGGGAAGGTGCTAACTGCCATCTCTGCCAAGTTTAAACCTGAGCCGTTGGCCTGGACAGAACCTGCTGTTCTGCTCCCCTGGGATGGTACATGGAGAACTGGGTAAAAATCCTTCCTGTGGTGGGCTGGAGCTCTGAAATGGCAAATGCAGACCTCTGACTCGAGGCCATCACTGAACAGTTGATGAGTAGGGATAATGGTTTCTGTATTCTCAGACTCATTCATGTGGTGGCAGTTCTTTACCTCCTGTACGTGTTCAGGCTCTGATTGCTTGGAGAACTTCCTAAAAAACTATATTAGGAGTCAATTTGTGAATATAAAGCACCATGTACAGCAAATCTTAACTATGAGTCTTTGATATGATCCACTTTTAGAAAGCAAATCCTTTCTTACTTCCCTTGTCATTTAGCTGGACAGGCTTGAGCTTTAGGATTTGTTCAGTCTTGTGGTAGTCACTTAACTGCAAACACACTCGAGCCTTTTACCAAACACCATAATGTGATATTTGTTCTTGGGTTATTCTAGTCAAGGAGAGGTGGGGGAGGAGGTGAAAAGGAATTTTCTAACTCAGCAAGTTCCACAAAAGATGGAGTTCAGCAAATTATCGGTGCTTTAATAACAGCCCTCTTGCATTTCTTTACAACCTGAGGCAAACAACTAACTATATGCAGAGGGGGAAAAATGCCAACTTCAAAACCTGCAGGGAATGATGGGAAAGTACTTAGTTCTTCATTTTTTGATCCGTGTCTAATTAAACAGACAGTTCTATCTAATATTTTTGGTCCATTAAGGTCTGACTTGTAACAACATGCAGGTTGTCTTCGTGATGGTTTTCATTCTGAGGCAGTCCTATGGCCACAGGTTTTTCTCAGAAATCAGGGGTTTTAGCAGATTAGAAGTGTATGTCTTAAGCAAGAATTCTCAGGATAGCTTCAGATTGAAGCATGTTTGTTGCTGTGGTCTGCTGTTTCGCCTGTGGTAAAATAACACAAAGTTGCAGAGTAGAGAAAATGAAGAAATTCATTCTGGCTGAAATCTTGCCTTGCAGAAGCTTTTCTATTATGTGTTTCAATTAAGGGGATAGAAGACCACAAGCTATAGTTGCAAATGGAATGGGAGGCAATTGTTAGGCTTTTCCATAGATGAGATGACAATTAATCTGTTTCTACTGTTAATAGTTGAAATGAAGACTAGCACCTGATTTCTTGCCAGTTTAATGGAAGCTTCTAATAAAATGCAGCTCTCATTTATCCTGTATGTTTTCCATCTCTGCATGCACCTACTGAGCAAGGCACAATAATAGGAGTCAAGGTAAAATGGAATCATGTATCAGTTTGCCTGCGTTTTGTTCCTGTCCTGGCCAAAACCTGTTTGGATTTTAAACTCCTCAGAGCAAAAAGACAACTCAACATTTGTAGTTCCTACAAGTTCTGGCCTCACATGGAGCCTTTAATGTATCTATTGATATGAACGGTACCTGTCTTGCACAGATATGAAATATCACTATTGGAAGAAGTGGGATAAGGATGGGTATAAGCCACGAGTGTGACATTTTTGTTTAAACACTAAAAGAAAAGTAGCATTACTGACACTATCATACGCATAAACTGCATCCCTCAGCTCTGTCAGACAACACTCACTGTGCTGTATCTACATCTTCAAACAGAAAAATGTAGATTAGCTGCAAACTGCAGTTACAGACCTGCTTGGTAATAAAAGCTGTGCTGTCTGAGGAAATAAACGTGTTCATACTTGGATGAGCAGGGCCCTAATTTATCTAAATCCCCGATGCCTTAAAAATACACATTCAATTAAAAAATTCCAATCCTCTGGAGTAGCAAATGCATACAAAAGTATGAGTAAGCAAATGTAATGTACCTCTTCTGATGCCTTTTTGTCTGCTCAACTACAAGCTTACCTCTAGTAGCATCTGAGCCGCTGTAGCAACGAGGATCTGCCAGCAGAGGTTACCACAGCCTTTGGATAAATGCTGGTCCTCCTCTCCATGGAGCTGGGCTGGCAGAGGGCCTCGGGAGCTGGATTTCACTTGGCAAAAGGCAGGCAAACCTACGGGTACAGAACACGACTCATTGCATTGCTCCAGGAAAAAGCGTGGAGTGTCTGTCTGGAATTCCGCCTGCAGCTTTGGCCTGGCCACCTAAACCTAGAAAATAAACTTACCTGCCTGGGTTTTAATCTACTGGTGATCATGGGTGCTAGTGTGGGAAAAGAGACATGATACCTGGGCAGCCTCGTTGATAACTGTTGTGTAATAAAAATAACAACTTGGCCCTAGGGAGGCCACAACTGGAGTACTGTGTTTAATTCTGGGCTCCGCAGTTCAAGAAAGACAAAGAGCTACTGGAGAGGGTACAGTGGAGGCCACAAGGATGATGAGGGGCTTGGAACATCTCCCTTATGAGGAGAGGCTGTGAGAGCTGGCCCTGGTTAGTGTGGAGAAGACTGAGCGGGCACCTCATTAATCCATACAAATATCCCCAAGGAAGTGTCAGAGGATGGTGCCAGGCTATCTTCAATGGTTCTCAGCAACAAGGAACAATGGCCATAAACTAAACCACAAGAAGTTTCACCTCAACATGTGGAAGAACTTCTTTCCCTTGAGGGTGGCAGAGCCCTGGCACAGCTACTCAGGGAGGGTGCGGAGTCTCCCTCTCTGGAGACATCCCAAACCCACCTGGACGTGTCACCTGCTCCAGGTGACCCTGCCTGGGCAGAGGGGTTGGGCTGAATGACCTCCAGAGGTCCCTTCCAACCCTAACTATTCTGAGATTCTGTGAACTACAAGAATAATAGCAAAATAATAATAATAATAATAATAATAGTAATACCTCTGACCTGCACAGTAGGCGTAGAAATCAGATGATCTGCCCAGCTGCTGCTGTGTGGGAGCCTGGCACGATGGCTCTCCTCGTGCTACAGGTGAGGCAGTGACAGAGGCTCTTCCCCTGAGGGAACGGCTCTGCCCTCGGGGCCGGGGGTCCCTGAAGGCCCACGCAGACCCTGAAGGTACCGGATGACCCTGAAAGTACAGGAAGACCCTGAAGCCACGGGATGACCCCTCTCTCCTCCCTGTTCACGCCCTTTTCCCCTCACGCGCTCCCCGCCTCCATTACCGGCCCCGAGGCGGCCGCTGTGGTGACGAGCCGGGCCCGGGACGAAGCTCTCGGACAGGACGAAGCGCTGTGCCCCTCAGACCGCTGTCCTGCGGCTCACGGAGCTCCGTGACCGTGCCTGGACCGCGGCCATCGACCGGAGCGTCCCCTGCCCCGCCGGATGAGCGGAGGTGAGGCTGAGAGGGGCGGCGGCCGAGCTGCCTTGTCTCTGTCTTGTCTCTGTCCCAGCTGTAAGTTCTGGTCACACTTCCCCCGACCGACTGCAGCCCGATGACCCCGCAGCGCGGTTCATGTTTGGTTAAAAGGCCGTATTTTAACGTGTATTTAAGTGTTGCCCCCCGCGCTGGCCTGTGGTGTCCCGCAGCCCCCGGCCGTGTGGGGTGTCAGACCCAGCCCTGCCCTCAGGGATGGGCTCGGACCCTCAGTGGTGTGACTTTGCTTTTTTGACCTCCAACCACCCCTAAACCGGCTTTTATTTTACCCGCATTCAGCTCACTGAATGCTCTTGTTTCTCGAATTTATTTTTTTTTTCTCTCCTTTCCTCAGGCCCCTCTGTCTGTTCTCCCTTCCCCTGCTTTGCCTTGGCTCTGTCTCAGCTGTAGTTACTGAAGGTTGAAATAGGATAGTGGGACTTCTGCATCCTGGAGGAAAGGTTGTGGTTTTTTTTAAGTAAAGATGATATTCTTTTTCTTTCCCTCTCCTAAATTTCTCTTCACCACCATTTTAATCTGGTGCCACCTGTAGCTTTCCAGTGTCTCAGTCCACCTTTGCTTTGTGTATTATTTATGCAAAATTTCAGTGTCGTGGTTGCAGTGTGTGTTAAAGGCACACCAGTCTGAGGTTTTGGGGGAGAAAAATATTGGTTTTCCACACCTGTGCTGTCAAAGTATGAATTTTCCCATTTATGTTGCGTTTGTCCCTAAAAAACTCAGACCTTGGACCTGGATCCCGCTAGGCAAGTGCATCTCAAAGATATGGGTTTTTTTCTTTGATAAGTACATATTTACATTTTCAGTTGCAAGCGTTCCCAATCTATTTGAAAGTTACTGAAAACCTCTAGGTTCCTGAAGAAAGCATTTGTCCTCATTCCAGTATCCTGGTCCGCTGCCAGCAGCAGATGAGGCTTGCTTGCAGGAGATAAATGACTTATGTAAAAGAAATCTGATGTGAACATTTATTGTGAAAGGTTTATATTTGGAAAGTAGACTTTTACTAATACCAAAGTTAAACTTTTTTTTTTTTTTGAGTAGTTACTTAAAATTTTTGTTTTTATCTCAAAATTAGCTCAGATCACTTGTGATCATGAACCTTCATTTCACTGTGTGGAAACCCAGCCCTATGCTGAAAAGTAAGTATAAAATATATATATATATACAATTATTTCCTTCTTTGTTTAATGACATCTGAGAAGACAGTTCTCAATGCTCAAAATTACTTTTTTTTCTGTCCTAGTATTTTTAAAATTCAGGCTGTTTTCTATCTGTATCATACATGTTTGTGTTTTTAAAAGCTTGGCAGTTGGAAGTGAGATGATTTACTGGTGATCCCTGAACTCAAACAGCAGTGAAGAATGTTGAGAGTTCTAACTTTAAGAGTGCAGCAGTCACAAGCCAGGTCTGCTCCTAAAACCTTAATAAATTTAAAAATAAGTGGGAATGTGCTTGTTCATCATCTGAAGATGGACCAATGAGGTTTCAAAGTTCTGAGCTCCTCTTTACAAAAGTAGAAGTTTAATTTGTCTTATGTAAAAACTGAGGTTTCTATGGGATTACCTTACTCCATCAGCTGCAAAAAAAAACCAACAACAAAAAAAAGCCACAAATGTTATGAGACCCATGAAAACATTGTGGGAGTTGGTGACTGACAGCCCTGTCATTTCTGCAAGACCAGTGAAATAAAAATCAAACTTCACCCCATGGGGACTTATTTGCTTCTGATTATGAAATGGAAATTCATTCCGGTTTGGGGGTTTTGTCGTTGGGTACACTCAGCTGCAGAGGATCTGGGTAAGGAGCTGTAGTTTTTTTTAAAGTCAGTTTTTCTAATCCTGAGTCCTGCAGCTCAAAGACGTGGAGGGGGGGGTGTGTGGATGGAATTCCTTTGGAATTTATTAAGTGCCAGTAAGCTGACTGGGAGCTTTGGCCCTCATGAGGATTCTCCCTGGCTCCCTGCCAGCTGGCTTGCAGGTGAGTTCCATCCAAAGAGCTGATGCATTCTGCCCTCAAACCCGAGGGTTTGCAGTGGAAACGCTGCTGGGGAGCGGGCTATTAAAACAAATGAAGCCATCTATTTGTGAGCATCCCGCCATGTTACACTGCCTGCGCTTGTCACAGCCCTGCCACATCAAGGTTAGAGTGAGAAGGTGACTAGCTGGCAGTCACTTAATCAAAGGGAGACGCTGATGGCTCAGGTAGCCCAGGCAGGGTGAGGTTTGCATGCTCTGCTGCTTTTAACAGCCAGATAATGAATATGCTTTCCAGAACTCGTGTTGCTCATAGGGGAAGCGGCAGCTGCCTGTGATCTGTGTCGCTGTCAAAGGAAAGTGAGATGTAGTTAATTCAGGGCTACACAACAAAGACATATTGATCAGGGCTCTCCTGGCTGTGGTTGGATTTCTGCAAGAGCAGGGACTAGGACAATGCAGCAAACCAAATGTGCTTTGTCTTAACCCCAAAAAGGTGAGTTCTTCCCACCCAGAGCCGCTGCTGAGCATCAGCAGGTTCAGAGGAATTCTGCTCCAGCCTTCAGAGGGTCAGGGAGATACTGAAATCAAGTGAAAAGGGCACATCTTGCTCACGTCATTATAAATACACTTCATTTGTAGCTATGGGGTTAAATTCATGGACTCAGTACAAACAGCTTGGGGGGGCTCGGTCCCACATGATATAAAAAACCCCACAACCCTGTGTTTATGGTGTCTGGATAAAGTCATGGTGAGCTGCTTACAGATGTACTGAATGTTGCAAGAATTATATCGAGTGAACGCATATATTATGTTTCCTCTGTTCCCTCTCTACTAGTAGCACTTGGATGGGGATGATTATGTGCTAAATATTTACCAGAGGGTCGCTGTGTATTTTTTTAGTGTGAATCTAAAAATCCTCCTATACTGGTTTTGTAATAAAAAAATGTAATTATTATTTTTATTTCTGCAGTTACCCAACTCGTTGTCTGTCTGCCCACTTTTTCTTCCTGTTAAGTTTCCCTTAATAGCTGTGCCTGCTTCTCTTTTGTTCGTGTGTTGTGCAGAAGAAAAATGGGCACTAACAGATTTGCTAATTACTATGAAATTCTTCCCAGGCTTGTTCAGCTCAGATCATTCTATTAGCTAAAGTAATGGAGTGCAGTGGCACGATGGTGCTCTCACTTTTCATTGTCTGAGGTCTTCCTGGTGCAATATATTACTGGGATTGGCTTCTGGGGCTGTCACAGCAGCTTTTGATTCCCCACACCTGCTGTTTTGTTTTATCTCAACGTTGCTTCTTCACTACTGTGTTCATTCTCCTTGTCTTTCTTAAATGACTTTTAAGGGCACAGGACTGTTTGCCCCCTTTTTGCTTGGTTTTTGCTGGGAATCTGTAAGGCTGAGAACTGTTGTGCTCAGTCCTCTCTGCTGTCAGTGCATTCACATCACCAAGCACTTTCCTGGCAGTTTTCAGCTGTACTTTTATACCCAAAGGCACAGTCTTTACCCTCCCTGCATCATTTCACTACTGACACCTATTTTTCCTTGCCCATCAGCGCTGTCAATGTCATCTTCCCCAGCAGTATTTACAGCAGCAGACTTTGGTCTCATCTCTCTGATTATATCAGCTCCAGTGATTGTACTTTCACCTCATTACTGAAATAAAGTTAACATTAATGAGAGTCATGCAGCTAAACCTCTGCTCACCTCTCCGGAAATTTATTCTAATGATGAAAAGGAGATGCATGTGGATCTGTTTAAAAGCAAGCCAGCTCTTTCTCCCACCCCCACCCAGCTACCTGCCCAATGCAGTGGGAAAGTCTTTTGTTATTAAGAGCTGATGATGCAAAAGAAGCCAAACACATTGTACAACATTAACACGTTGGTTGAACGCTGGTCTGCTACGGAGTTCCTTGATGACCCACATTTCTTTGTTCCTGCTGCTTCAGGAAAGGGTTTTCTCAAACCTGACTGACAATAAATTAGCCATAAAGCTCTTGGAGGTCCCGAGGGGTGTGCTAGGAAAGTTCAAGATATTATCCAGGGTAACAGTAATCACACTTACAAACAAGATGAAGCGTTGGGAGGTAGAAATTGTTTATAGAAGACACAGCAAGGCTGTGAGCTGAAAGAAGAAATATAATTTAGATAAGCAGAGTTCATGAGATAAGTGCACATGATGCATGTGCCCAGCAAGGGGGCTCATGACATCTTTTACTGATCAGAATTCAGATTTAAAATAAGAGCAGTTATTTTGCCACTGCTCACTGCTAGGGAAGCCATATCAGGAGAGGTGGTTTGTTTGGGGTTTTTTTGTTTGTTTATTAGTTAAAGGTTAGAGAATAAGAATTCACTTTTTATTAAATCTTCTTACAAGCAGCTGCTGTGACGTGGCCTCAGTCCTGTCTGAGGCCACTGCCTGCTTTGGCAACACAGGTTAACTGGAAGGGGATTATTGACTAAAACGAATACAGGCTCAGAATCAATCTTATTGTTTGATATTTTCCTTAAATGTTTCCTCTTCGTGTATGAAACTGAAGCTGAGCCTGGTGTAGCTGGAGAGATCCAACATTATTCTTGCTAAAATGTTGCATATATTTAAAAGAAGATGTAAGAAGGATGTTCACCTTACACAATGTTGTGAGCAAACCAACCTTTGTGTTCAAAAATAACAACTTACATCTTACTAAAAAATACCACTGGGCTGCACAGGAAGTGTAATGTTTTAGACCCCAGGCGTTCTAAAATGCTGCCTTAGGCTCTCAAGGAAAAAAATAATCCAAGAATTACCAAAGGATAGTTGATTCAGAAGAGGGAGTGAAATATTACTGTGATGGTATTTTGGATTCTGGGGTGTAGGTGTAGAAGCATTTTCT
This sequence comes from Empidonax traillii, assembly GCF_003031625.1. NCBI lineage: Eukaryota > Metazoa > Chordata > Aves > Passeriformes > Tyrannidae > Empidonax > Empidonax traillii. Next base: position 281,790 of record NW_020956335.1, on the reverse strand, counting down.
CCCTTGTGCAGGTTCGCGGTTTTGAGCACGGAGTTCACGAGGAAGGACATGCAGACTTGTCACCAGCAGAACAGGTTTCCAGGAGGAAGGCTGTTCAAGTTAGCCTTTTCAAATGTCAGAATCCTAAACACAAGAGATGAAGTTGGGTAAAGGTGACCCTTTCCAAAGGTTGGGGAAATAACATCCTCGCCCTTTGGCAGAGGGGGGAATTGAAGCCCAGTGTTCAGGAGACATCGGCCCTGTCAGGGGCTGCAGCAGGGCTGGGCTGGGGCACAGCATCTGCAACTGCTCCTGTATCACTCTCCTGCTCTGCCTTCTGGACACTCCTTGCTGAGATCGCTGCTGTTGTGCCCCAAGATAGCTCTGACTCACGTCTGGAGTCACAAACCGAGTGCGTCAGCCTGAAATGTGCCTTATGAAATAATAATATAGATTAGGTTTCATTCGAGAGACTTTTTGTCCTAAAGCAGCTTCTCTTAGAGGCACAGACAAAATGAAATACTCTCTGAATAAGCAACATGAATTCAGTAATTTTCAGCTCCTGTTTCATGCTCCTGCATCCCTCTTTTTCAAAACCAATCTACCAGCTGCATGTATTTACTTCACAATTTGTTCTTTTTCCTTTATGTGCACATCCCCTCTTCTCCCACCTGCTTCCAAGCTTGGCTTTTCCTCCTCTTGGTGCCCAGGAAATGCCAGTGTCTGGTTGAATGAGCTCTGCTATAAATCAAAGTGTCATCACTTAGCTGGTAGAAGTGATTTAATTAATGCCTCGTGCCCTCCCCAGAGCCTCTCCCCACCTGACTGCTAATCAACCTGCAGCAGCAGGAGCAGAACGTGGCCCCCTTTACAAGTGTGCAGGAGACACCCAGGGAAGGGCTCCTGATTGCAGCTGCACAGATCAGCCTTGTCACTCGTCTGCTTCTTGAAATGCTGCTGCCCTGGTGCCATACAAGCCACGCTGAACTCCATTCACAGGGAGATGATCCGGGATCAACACCAGCCATCACTTTCTGTCACCAAATGTCCCTGGCAGGTGACGTGTTTCAATGCACCCCGTTGTGCTCAGGGGCGTTGTAGCAACTTGAGTGCTCTTTGGGCTGGGAGGAGCAGTTCCCCTGGGGACAATCCTGCACACCGAGGTGGTGCTGTGCATTCAACACTGAGCCAAAAATGGGTGTGCCAGTGTGGAATTACAGGGCAGATAGTTAGTCAGGGGTACCCTTTGCTCGTCAGCTGCCGAGTAAACAGCTGGTGGTTTGATCTCAGGTGTATGTGCACCAAAATGATCATTTCTGTGCAAGCCACAGAACTTGTCCCTGTCAGTTCGGTGGCTTCCACCACTTGAGGCAGGATCTGTGGCAATGGGAGCCTCAGCTTCCATCTGTTGGGATGTCCCTGCTGTCCCAAATGTCCCTCGTGTCCTTGGTGTCCCAGATACCCCTGATGTCCCCCAAATATGAGCAGAAGAAGAACTGAGTGTTTTATTTGTGACTATTCATAGGTGTGTAAGCAATCAGGATAAATATGGGAGATGGCACTTGTGGGAAGCAGTGGTTTTCTCCTGGTAGCTGGAATAGAAAACAGAGTCAGGATTCCTGGTTTTTAGGCTTGGCCCCTCCCGGGGTGCCAGATGAGCATGACAAAGACACTTGTTAGCTGGGTTTGCCCCAACCGTGACGTTTGCTGTGCTGTGACAAACACGCAGCGGGGTCAGCTCCCCGCTCTGAGCAGTGGCACCAGCTCTGGGACACCAGCTGAGTGCCACCCCCGTGTCCTCACGTGTCCCCCGGGCTGCCCTGAGCCGCAGCCCCGAGGCTGGGTGATCCCATCCCGACCAGGGTAATTACCGGGATGGTTTAGCAGCTGTTTCCTTTGTCAGTCCGTAATTTGGAGAGTTCGTTACATGGACATAAAAGTCCTCTCCAGGCAGAGATTTGGCAGACAAAGCCCAGCCAGGGAGCTGTTTAATCATTTGTTAGTTTGTTTATTTTTGCATCTGTTGGGCAATTCTTTGGGTATTTTGTGTACAAGGCAGCAGAAGATAGAGCTGCAGTCATTTCCAGTTGCTTGCCACGAGGGTCTTCACTGATCTTTATTCCTCTAGTGGTCACTTATGATTTATTTGAAGGAATAAATTTATATTACTATGTTAAAAGAAATAACAGCATTTTCTGATTCTTCACCGATTTCCTTGTTTAATGCGTGTGCTTTGCTTTACTTATTTCCACAAACTCTGCAGCTCTGTGATTGCTTATTGCTGGGTCGGTTGTTTCATTCTAGAGCAGCAGACAAAGACTGTTCACTGCATAGCTTTGATACTATTTTTATCCTTTCCCCAGCTTTTTTCTTTTTTTTTTTTTTTTTTTGATAGAATGGAAAATCTGAAACCAAGCTGCTTAAATCTCTATCATTTCTCGTGATTTAAATGGAGAAGAACTTTGAAAGCAGCGATATTACTGCAATTCAATCCTAGTGCAACTTGTAATAGAGTTTGTGCCTACTGAGGAATTGAGGAATTCTTTTTTGGGCAGATGCTGTTGAATATAACATCTGTAAATTTGATCTCTATAGGCAGCTGTGTCCTCAGGCTTTCTGAAATTCCACCACATCCCTTGTTTCTGCTGTTTAAACCCCACTTGAGCTAATTTGAAAGCGAGAGGCACTGATACCCACAGCAACCAAACAAAAGTGCCTCCCCATGGAGGATTTTGCTGAATAACTGGCCTTGCTGTCAGGGTTGTGCTGCAGGTGAGGGGTTGGAGCCATTCTTTAGCAGATATCTGGATATTAAGGAATTTTGTTGCTGGCAAGATGCTGAGCTTATAAATGGTTTTCTCCTCTTAGCAGTACCTGATGACTTAAATAGGAGTTGTCATCAGGACAGCAAAGCCTGTGCTTGCAGGACACAGCCCAAACCCTGTTCCTGCTGTCGTGACGAAAGCAGTGTTAGCCAGGACTTATTGATTCATTTGTTTGAAGTAAAAATGTCTTGCCAAAATCTTTCTGTCCTTCCTCCCCCCCATCCCAAGAAAATTGCTTTTCAATGAAATAAAAAAAGTAACTTTTGATTTAAGAGTATTAATTTCTGAGGGAGGAAAACGGTAGCCAGATGTTTCCATTTCTGTGTGTTCAGGAATCTAAAGATTGAAAATATTTTTTTCCTTAAATTTTTTTGCTGATGCAAATTGTTTAAATTTACTTACTCTAAATAAGAAACAAACATTAAAGAGTAAGTTGCTTTCAATGAAACCAAGCCAGATGACTGGATAATGTGTGGCTGACAGAGGGTTGGACTGGGAGCCTGGTGGGAATCTTCCTTTTTGTGGGGAGCGGAGGAGAAGAGCACTGTCATTTCTGCAGGTATCAGGAATGCAGGGTTTTTATTCTCTCTGTGTTCTGCCTCTCCTTCTCATTTCTGTGTGTGTATTAAGTGGCTCTTGCTGAGCTTGGTGTTGAGATGTGTCACTGTGCTAAATCACCTTTTACTGGAGATTATATTTTTTCTTCAAATGAAGCTGCCAGCAGGACACATTTTAGCAGTTGCAAGTGACTGCAACATTTCCTGTCACCTTTTCTCTCTCCTCAAAACATTATTCAGTGCATTCTGATTCAGTTCTGTTGAGGACCGTGTTTTCTAAAAAAATACAACAGAGGTGGCAATTAACAGCTGTCAGCACTAGCCAGGGATCTTTATCAGTGTATGAAAATCTGGTTTCCTCCCACCTTGCTTATACTTGAGGAATCCCAGCCTGCCTAGGATATTATCCAGTGAAGCTCTCCAAGATCAGGGATCCATGAGAGTTCCCAGGATCAAACATCAGTCCCATGGTGTGCCTGAAAGGATAATCATCAGGTGTTTTTTGTGTTCCAGCCTTGTGAACCCACGTGGTTAAGTTCATGACATCAAGGTCATCCAATGTCTGCAGTAAATTGACTGACTTTTAACAAACAGTTGTGCCATTTTGTCATCGCTGCAGAACTTTGCTGTCATGCTGATATCACTCTTCTTGACTCCTAAACAAATTCAGAATGAATGTGGGAAATATTGTCTCAAATTAGTAGCAAGAAAGGAGTAAAATTATTTCATTACAATAAAAATAACTTCTGGATCTTTGTTCTTTTTCCAGGAGACAGGATATCTGGGAGATTTTCTTGATAAGCCTTATCAGGGTCGCCAAGAGCTTACTAAATTATTTTTTGGTAAATTGTTAATTAGTTTGGACACCTTTGAGGAAATAATTTTGGCAGCCCAAGTCACAAATAATAAGTGGAGACCTCTGAAAGCTTTTTGGTGTGCTTGACAGTCACTTGGCAGGTTACAGTTTTATTCCTCAGGAAACAGCTGGTCAAATCCCAGCTGGAACCTCGAGGCTCATCAAAGAAATGGGAATTGGTTGTTCATAGTCATGTAAAGTAAAACATCACCTCCTTCCAGAGGTGTCTGGGTTACTCAGGTATAAAACTGAGATACTTGGCATGGAATAACTGGCGTTCCTGGTCAGGCTGCCCAAACAGCAGGGAGAAATGGGATATGAGTTGTCCAGGCTGACCCAGCTGACCCCTCTCTCTCAGGACTTCCGTGCTGGTTGACCTGCCTTGGTTTCTTTGCTCTAAAATTTCGGAACTCACTCCCATTTTTTGTTTCCTCTCCCGATTTTCCTTTCAAATGAATTCCTCATCATTTTGCCCTTGAATTCCGTTTTTTGGAAGTGGTTGTGTGTGAAAAAGTCTGTGATGTGATATATTCCTGTGTGAAAACCAAACAGGTTCAGAGTTGACTTAGTACTTCATTCTGTTCTTCCTCCCTTTTAAACTTTACATTGTTGTGGATACTCAAAAGCCGTCTTGATTTATTAATATTTTGGGAGGAGTTGTTTTTCCTCTTGAAAGAGATGTGAGAAAACACCAACATTACAGTAGGTCCCATAGAAACCTCTTTTTGTGTATAACCTGGCCAGGCATTTCCTAATTGAATCTGTCATCTTTCAAAAATTAGGCTTTTTAGAAAAGGAGAGAGAAACAGTCTGGATTTTCAAAGCTGATTTCCGGGTGTTAAATGCCAAATCACAGATGCCAGAGCCCTTATTTTGCCAATATCCTCTGAAGGTCAGTCACATCCTAGAAAAATACTGTCAGCTGAGGGTCCTGGAGAACTCCTGGGGCAGTTGTGGCCAAGATAACAGATAGGGACATCAACCAGTCCCACCAGGATGAGGAGCGTGGCTTGGCCACGGAGCAGAGCCTGACTCCTCTGCGGTTCCTTGATAAACGCTTTTAATTATCAGCGTTGTCATTTGCATAATGGGCTTGGACAGCTGGCCAAGCGCAGGGAATGCAGTCACCACATGCTCTCCCGGGCACAGCAGAATCCCTGGAAGGGAAGTGAGCACGGGACTCGTGGAAGAAGGGGTTAATTGTGCTGGATCGGGAATTTCTTGTGCACTCAGGCCTGCATCGAGAACCACTTTCTGTGGGTTGCAGGAAGCTACTTTAGGGTAAACTCTTTTTTTTTTTTTTTTTTTTTCCCCCCTGGACGATCTGCAAGTCTGGGGGAACAGCTCTTTGCCAGAGATCCAAGGAACTCGTGCAATGGTCAGCTGGGCTTGGCTGTCCCGTGGTTTTGGCACACACACGCTGCATCTCCTCGGGTGCCGGAGCAGAACAGGCTGCTGTGGCAGGAGATGGATGGCCCTGGTACCTTGAAGGCTCTCCCACAGCTGTGGGCATGGGCAGATGGCACACAGACAATGGGAACTGCTCCTCTTCCCGAGCTGCTCCAGATGGGAGGCCTGGGAAGGAAAATGGAGTATGTTCATTTTGTGCTGGGCATTCCAGTTCTGCCTTCCCTGCCCTTCTGGGAGACACTTCTGCTCCAGTGCCACGTGATCCAGGGGGAGCACAGCCAGCCTCACTGTGCTGCTTTAGGATTCACTCTGAGCCTGGGGTGTATAAAACCCTCTCTTTAAGCTATCACCGGTCTTGAATGAAATGTAATAAATACCATAATTTCTGACACCCCGTGGAGTTCCCAGTGAAGCTTTTGGGCTGCAGAGCCACGGCCAGTGAATGACATTCAGAGAGGAGGAATGCATCAGGATTAATCTGCTCCATCTGGGGCAGTCAGAGCTTGGCTGCCGGTGCAGGAACAGTAAACAGGATTGCATCTTTCAGACTGACACAGTTTTTGGCGTAAATGAGCTTTAATTCCATCCCATTCCTGGGGCAGTTAGTGCTGTCCATCAGCAAAAACTCCCGTGGGTGCTGCCCCTCTGTGAGAGCTGTAGAGCCCCTGAGGATGGGGCAGCATCGGCAGCTTAGGACGGAGCAAAAGAGATATAAATTGATTTTTTGGGGGTTATAAAAATCGACATTTTACTTACCTTCATGGGCATCAGGTATCAAGGGTTTCCCAGTGGGAATCTGCTCCTTTAGTGAAGTGGCTAAAGAGAAGTGAAGTGCTGTCTGTCAGCACGTGCCAACCTCTGCCAGCACCCTGGTGATGTCCTGCTAGGAATGTGATGAGTTGTGTGAATGTCTCCAGGCTCTGGCTGAGGGCTCACAGGCAGGAGTCACCAACTCTGAGGAAGGATGTGGGAAGTCAGTCAGCTCCACAACAAACCCCTTTCCCAAAGAGCTGCTGTTACTTTCCAGATACAACATTTTCACAGGACTATCAGGGTATTTTACTGAAAAATTTTCCTCTCACACATGAAATATTAGGGATTGGGTCGGGTTTACATTTTTTCCCTGCTTCCCAAGTGCTTAGTGAATGAAACAAGCAGCAGAGGATGAATATTCTCATCAATCACCTTTTGTTTGTATATACTAGTCAAGACCTAAAAATCCTCTTGGAAGGAAAGGGGAAAAACTTTGGAGGTTTGTTTTTTTTATAATTTTAGTTCCAAAGTAAATGCTTCCAATTGAAGCCCCAAAGCCCACGATGTAACTTTGTCCAGTGGCTGCATATTGGCATAAAACCACTGGGAGATTGTCCCTTCCATGGCCAGCTGTGTCCCTAATTCTCATCTGGCACTGTGGGCTCTCCCCAGCAGCAGCTCAGGGCTCCCTCAGAACTTTGGGGGGGGATGCTCAGCAGCCCTAGGGGTTGTTCAGAGTTTTCATGCCACATAAGCAATTGCAAACATCCCATATCTAACCCCAGCAAACCACTCAATTTATTATTTTCCAAAGCAAATTTCCTGCTCCTCTTCCCTTTCTAGATACACCCCCCTCCCCTCCCCAGTGTTTCAGAGTTTTCTGTTTCTTAAATGATTTCCAAGTTTAACCAGCAGTATGTTTTTGGTGTGACCTCTTGGAGCCAGACCCTCAACAAATACTGAGGAGGACTCTGTAACATCAATTTACCCATTGTCTGGAATCTCCAGTGTTTTGACACCAAGATAACACCTATCAGGAGCACTCAGAACAGGAGGTTAAATGTGTGGGTTCATCACAAAATGCACTATTAAGGAAAATAGTGGTTAAGAATGACTGCACCCTGCAGTGAAACAAAAATAATAATTGGGTATTCCAGGGCTTGCTGTTGAGGTTGACATCCTGAATTTATTAATGACCTGGAAAAACCAGACCATAAGCTTTCAAAATGTGTGGATAAAAGCTATGGAGCTTGTAATGTCCGTGCAAAGATCAGTAAATCACTGGGACAATCATTATTGCAGTAGATGAATTTTCATTTGGCCACGTGTCAAGTCCTGTGTGCAGACCAAAAGAAGGCGTTTTCTCTGTAGAATGCTGATGGATTCAAGCATTCCCGTGTCCTCTGAGGAAACACTGAGCAGTCTGGGTGAATGTTTAATTCAGAAAACGTCCACCCAGGGAAGTTTTTAGCAAGGGACACCTTGAAGCAATGTCCATGCCTCGTGCATAAACCCACCTGCTCATCTCCAACCTCGCTGGGTTGGTTGCCCAGCGCAAGGTCTTCTCCTCACATCCAGCGTGGTTTGTGTGATGCCTTGGCCACTGGTCAGCACCTTTACAGGGTGACAGAATCTGTCCCAGGGGCATAGGGCTGTTCTGGAATTACATAGGAGAACAAACTTTTCCAGAAGCTTGGACAAAACTGATTTGTTCCTGGTGAGACGAGGGTTCTGAACTTCCCATTTTTATAGAACAAGGCAAAGAAATGGTTTGAATTGCTCAATTTGTCATCCACACTTGCTTTTCTCTTTTATCTTTTCTTATATGCTGCCTAAACACTGGAATTTCAGCCTTTTAGGGACATGAGAATTGCACAAGACACACCCTAAAATCAGTTAGCACTGCATTACAGACGATCTTCATCATACTGGGGTTCCAGGGACAGTTTGTGTAAACCTCCTGTTGGGCACAGGAGTGGCCTTTCATTATTATAATGAGTTCTTTCTTCTGTAGAGTTATTCTTGGGTTACTTTGTCATGGATGGTGAAATGCACGTTCAAAAAACGTGTTTGTGGTCCCACCATCACAAACCACTAAGGCTTCATGCCTGGGGATCTGCTGCCTGTGGAAAAGCTTTAAGCAAAGCTCTCGAAACTCTGTAAAGCAGTTTGTGGCTTCCTTGTTTCCTTTAGCTTGTGCCACCTTGGCTCAAAGCAGTCTGAGCACTGATGGATTAACACCGTGTAACCTCGAGGGCACGGGAGGCATTGCCAGGGCAGGGACAGCTTTAAAGCTGACAGAGACTGAGCTGGCTTTGCACTGCCCACAGTTTGCCCCCTGCTTTGCAGAACCCCAGAAATACCATATAAAATAGGGTTCATTTTCATTTGGGGGGCTGTAAACAAGCTAACTTTGGGAAGGTAACTGAGGATTGAAGTTTTACAGCTGCTCTTCACCTAAACGAAAATGAGCTGCTCGTAGCCAGATGTGGTTTGGGGATCTGCAGACCCGCAGCTGTAGGTTTATTGATTGTGGGGGAGATCCCAGGTGAGTTCAGAGCTGCAGGGGTTCCTGCTCAGGCCATGCCTGATGGCAGGGATCATCCCAAGGTTTCCCAGGAGCTGGAGCAGCTCCTGTGTGAGCAGTCAGCTGACAGAGCCAGAGAAGAGGGCATGGGATCTGCTCCCATTATCAGTCAGTACTTGGGGTTCTCACAGCACCGGTCCCTGCAAACAGCTGGAACACCTCCTAGGTGAGAAGTCTTCCTCCAGAAATCCCTGTCTGGCCACTGTGGTGAATTGATTTTGCTGGAAGTGATGTTTCTCATGAAGCTGGGGCTCAGCCCCCTGCCCTGCTCTGCCAGCAGCAGGCACCCCATTTCCCACAGGAATCTTCCTGCACCTCATCCAGTGTCTTGGGTTATTTTGTGCTGCTCTTAACTTTCCTGAACGTGCCTGTGCCGTTGTAAGTGCCTGCTAAATTCCAAAAGCTGTTCTGCTGTGCCTGCTGCAAATGCTTGGAAATGTTCCAAGTCCTGGTCTGGCATTTAAAAGGGATTTTCCAGGATGTTACAATTTGCCCAGCGCTGTAACTTTGCCAATCCAAAGGCTTTGCTGCCTTCAAAGATACACTCCTGAATGTAGTAAAAGTGTGTTCCAAGGCACACAAAGCATTAAAAATACCAGCTCAACCGATGGCTTTATTGGCATAGACATTAAACTTTCCAGAAGTGCTGTCTCTGAGCTGCTCTCAGGCTGTGTGAGCTGCTCAGAGTTCCAGTGCTGCTGTGTGTGGGGGGGTTCTGTGACAAAGCATATTCCCCTGTAGAGTATTCCACATGAAGGGGGAATGCCCACTTCCTTTCTTCCTAGTAGGTCACGTCATCCAAACCCAAATATCCCTACAATCTCAGGGCTTCCAGGGAAGAGAGGGGCGAGATAACGTGTGGGAGCAGCTCTTTGGGCAAAGAGTGGGTCTGTTTACTCTGAAAATAGACCAGTCCGTGGCAGCAGTGATATGACATTGTTAGAAACTGAGTAACTAAGTGTTTCAAAGACTTGGTGAGTGGGAGAGAATATATTTAGCAATAATTTAAGTGCTGCTTCCCTGGACTGAGTGTTTTACTGTGTCTGATATAAACTGAGCTGTTTGTGATGAAAAGGCTGACCCTGTCCCTACATACAGTACAAAACTGACAGAAGTGAAATGAGATAATTACTGTTGAATGGCTTAAACAAAACAAACCAGAAAATCTGGCGAAATGGCACATGGGTTTTAAACTGTGCTGTTGAAGCCACTGAAAATATAAGGTTGTTCAAATGAAGTTGCCTTGGAATGATTCTGCAGATCCCAAAGGCTTTAACCAAACACAAGTCCTGGGATCAAATCTGAGGTGAGTGGCTGAAATGTAGCTGATATTAAAAGGTCAGACAAAGCTACTTAAAGGTACATACTGACCTTACACTATCATAGAATCCTCGAGTGGTTTGGGTTGGAAGGGTAACTTAAAGGTCTTCTAATTTAAACCCCCTGCCATGGACGGGAACACCTTCCACCAGTCCAGGTTGCTCCAAGCCTGGTCCAGCCTGGCCTTGGACACTTCCAGGGATCCAGGGGCAGCCACAGCTTCTCTGGGCAACCTGTGCCAGGACCTGCCCACCCTCCCAGGGAATTATTCCTTCCCAGGGTGATGGCTGGGGGTGAGTTTTCCTGGCTGGCTGAGCCGTTTCCAGAACTGCAGGTTGAGGTTCCAGCTGGGACTCTGGAATGCTGCAGGTGGCTGTGGAGACCATCCCACCTGCCCTGGCCTTACTGGTTATCCACTGGTCAGCTCCAAGCGTTCCATGTCCTCCTAAGAACAGCAACAGGAGAGCAGCCAGCAGTTTGCCGCTTCTCTGGGATATAATTAAAGTGCTGACAAGCTCAGACGTTAAGACACATAATAAATTAGTTATGGTACCTGAGTAAGAGGGGTGAACTCTGCTGCAAAGGCAATTACACGGAATTCCAGCCTTGGGACCACTTCCCCACGTTCCTGTGCATTGGGAAATCACATACAAATTTTATGTGTCTGTAGAAAAGTGGAGAAATTATTAACATAATATTATCATAAACATATAAATGTTTAAAGTCCAAGTGAAATCGAGGAAGGTTGTTGCAATAGCACCTGGTTTTGACAGCATTGTCATTCCTCTGGCTTCAGATGCAAAGCAACTTCAATTTGCATGGAAATGCTCTTTATCTACTCCTATATGGAACAACTGGACTTTTAATTACTGAGCTGATATTTAAAACACTCAGCAATCTGCTATTAAAAAACTACCAGAGCTGGGTTTCACAAGATTGCTTCTTCAGAGGTGATAAACATGCTGGCTGTGTTCAAGTGGTTTTCAAGCCCTGCAATCACCACAGGAGCTATTTTAAATGCTGTATTTGCTAGTTTTCCATTTTGTCATTTGCTCTTATTTTAATTTTTTTGGTGTTTTTCATCCCTTCTGGCCACATTCAGCTTGTGTTTAGCATACCCATTTGTTTGTGTTGGAGGATAATTTTACTCATACCAGCCAGGCAGATTACTGGATTTTTATACCCTCTGTTTTAAAATCCATTTCATGGAGGGTGGAGAGGGCTGGGAAGGGCCCTAGAAGAGCTGCTGACCCTTAAAGAACAGTTATCATTTCCCTGGCAATAACTTGCCACTTGTCTCCTGAAAGGAATTGCCTACTGCGCCTCAAATAATGAGGGACATTGTTATATTTGCTTTCACAAAGGCTGAACAGCTAACATACCAAATAATTTATTTTTTCTTATTATAGGAGGACTGGAGCTATTTTCCCTGTTGGCAGTGTGGTTCAGCTGGGTTCTAAGTGGTAAGTGTGTAAATTTTAGACTTAACAAGAGTAGAAGGTGTGTCATGACTGGCAGTGTTTCCTGTTTGAGGGTGTCACTGAACTGCACCAGTATCTGGGGGAGAGAAGGTGACAGTGGAACTGGCACACTGTGAACATGATCCACGGGCAGAATGTGAGCTGGGAAGAATCTGGGGCAAATGGCTGTCCAAAATTAAATGTCCTGTTGGATCTTCAGTGCCGCAGCAGACAGGGCTTTAGCTTTTCACATCTCAGCCACATCATTTGCAAGCCAAGCAAAAGCGGCAGAAGAGGCTTCGAGGCGGAGAAAGACAATATCAAACACAAAGCACTTTATTTGTAAACCTGAGCAGTGCACAGTTTGACTGAGGAAAAACAATGATGTAATCAAAATTAAATGGAGTCCGGGACATTATTAGGATTAGCATCTCTGTTGATGAAATGGGCTGCTGACAGCAGCAGTGCTGCTGGGCCATCAGCCTCGCACTCCTGCTTGACATCTTAAAACAAAATGATGGATGCCACCAAGTTTTTCACCCTTATTTGTGTGATGTAAGAGAATTTATTTGATGGGTTTCAGATCCATCAGATCCTGCCAGTTTATCAGGACCCTGAGCACATCAAAATATTTACCTCTTATCTTAATTGGAGGCGAGTTTAATCTGTGTCTTCTACTGTGGTTCCAAAAGCAAGGGCTTGTCTACCTGCACTTTGAACTACATTACCAAAGCTCTGCTTTGATTTATTCTGGCTATTATTATTATTATTATTATTATTATTACTCAGGGCAGGTCTGCACGAACAGCCCTCCTTTGGCCACAGCACCTTTGAGCCTCCTTACCCTTCGTTAGCGTGTGATGAGCTCTCGTTGCCGCCCTCCCCAGCGCTGTCCCAGGGCTGTGTGTTTTCCAGGCGCTTTGCAGGCAGTGCAGCTGGACTCCTGGCTGTGGCTGTCCTTCCAGGAGCCATGCCCTGTCTCCCTGCCCCGTGCCTGGCAGCGGGATCCCCTGGCGGTGCCAGGGCTGGCAGATTGTCACTGACCCCTGCTGCAATCCGGTAATTGGGATGGAGCCGCTCCAGCCATGCGAGGGCCATGCTCCATCCCTCCGGTCCTGGCTCTGCTAAGCTGGGCTAAAACCTCTTGGAAAGGGGATATTCGGCTGGAAATTAAGAGAGGGGCACTGGCTGTGGTTTGGCCTGGCTTCCACTATGGCAAATACCCTGTGATCCTTAACAATTAGGGGAAATTAGGATTTACTGCAGCTGGTACTGACGGCCACAGCTCAGTTTGGGAGTGCCTGAGTATCCTCAGGGGGGTGTGTTGAAGGAGACCTGCCTAGGGAGGGGGCAGCATCCTCACAGATGTCGGTGTGCTGCGGAAAGGCTCTGGAGGAGGCTTCCCATTCGCTTTCCATGATCCATGAACATCATTCCCTGCTGCAGGATGGTGAGAGCCTTGTCCTGATTGCTGCTGCTTCTCTGGGCTCACATGGAGGGTCTGGTCACGGGGTTCATGAGAAGTAGGAAAATGGGTTTCAGCATGAGCCAGGCCCTTGCATTAGGAGGTTGCAGTGCATGGAAATGTCCCCTCTCTGTGTGCTGAACAAAGAGAAATTACAGCCTTGTGGGCATATATTCCCCAAAAACTAAAACAGATTTGGAGTTAGAGCCTGAGCCCCACTGGCCACTCAAACACTGGCTCACTGCTTCCTCTCTCCTGTAATATCATCCACAGCCTTCTCAGCGGTGTTAATTCTCCTGCTCCTCCATTCCTGTTGGAGTCCCATCATTAAAATCCACCTTCCCAGACCAGGGTATCTGGCAGAGAGTCATTAACAAAGGGTAAGAGGACTCAGGGCACCCTTCCCTCAGTCTCCCTTCTTCCTGCTGAGTACCTGGCACAGAAATATTCCTCCTGAGAGGTGCTCTGTGTGAGGCTCCTGCTGCCTTGCCACCCCAACTCCACGCCGTGGAAAAGCAGGAGGTGCAAATCCATGTCCTGTGTACACAGTGCCTCTTGTCCCCAAGGCTCAGGAGGTGGTGGTGTCCTCACTAATGCCTTGCTGGGGCCACAAGCTGCTGTTTTGTCCAGGGACCTCGAAATCCAGGCGGGAAGCTAAAGTGTATTTCCAGAGCCGGGAATGTGGTGTCACTAGAGGGCATCCCGTGCCTCGTCCCAGCCCCGGCCGGCAGCTCATCCCGGGGGGTGGAGGGGCAGCCCGGTGAGGTCCCTCCGCTCCCTCCTCTCCCTCGCCTTTGTCCGCCTGGAGCTTCTCTGTAGGTGAAACCGATGGATAAGGGTGAGATTTCCCTTGTGCAACAGCCGCGGGGTATCCGGTCAGCACTGGCACTGCTGTGTTACAGACTGTTCCTGTTTCTCTCCAGCAGCAGTTGTGAGTGTAGCTTTTCAGTGTTATACCAGTGCAAATAGGTGGGTGGGAGTGTTACCATTTTAGCTGGACTAGAAGGAATAAAGCAATATAATGTGTATAAATAGTATTTACAAAAGGCTACACAGAATAAAGGCATTCAGATCAGCAGGAGTCTTCTCCTCTGAGGTTACTCAGTTTACTAAAACTTAAAAGACCGGAATTTGCAAGTCAGGGAGAACCCTTTGTGATTCCAGCTTTCCGTGAAAGCTGTCAGGTACACACCCCCTGCATCCTGAGCACAGAGGTCTCAAAGAACACAGCGAAATGCTCTAAGTGGAACACTTTAAAAAAAAACCCAAACACCCAAAAATAGATCCCAGGAATGCAGCAAGAGAGAAGGGGGAGGGTGAAGACAGCTTCATTTTACAAATGTCTTTGTTGAGACAGTAACTGGATCCAGGAATCCAAGTCACAGCGGGATTCCGGGAGAGCACATCTGCCTCGCAGCCCTCGTGTTTCCCAGAGCAGCGGTGCTGAGTGGGATCCTCAGGAGGGGGTTGTGTGGTTCTGCCTCTGAAGGCAGATTTTAAGGGCCATTTCTGGGTGCCCTGGAGGAAATGAACGTCTGTTTGCTGATGCTGAGCAGACTCCCCTCCAATGTGGCCTTGTTTTCATACCTCACTGTTGTCTCAGGAGAGAGATACTAAATTAACTTGAACCACATAACTTATTAGATCTGCTCCACAAAGAACCAGTGTCCAGCTCTGGCTCCAGGTGGGACCCACTGCCTGTGGCAGCAGAAAGAACTGCAAAAACAGAGCATCTTCAGCAAAAATTCATGAAACACCTTACGTTACGTGTCCCACAGGGGCTCGGGCAAAATTTCCCCCTGAGCTGGTCCTAGACTGGAACCTGTTTGCTGAGTAACCTGCCTGTGGGGAACCATCCCGGGCTCTGCAGAATTTCTGTACTAATTCCTCCATCCCTTATCTCCCTGTGTTATCGTGCCAAGGTTTCTCCTAAGTACAAGTTTACTTTGAACAGAATGGAGCCAAACATCAGGGCTGTTCCCCAGTAGCCACACATGGATATTTGTGGGACATGAATTGCAGCAGGCAAATGTTTGGTTCTCACACGGGGCCTCCCCACAGCCATATCTGCTTTCTCTCTGTCGTGTCTTTTCCATTTTTACAGGAGGGTCAAAGAACTGAATGGAAGGAACAGATGGACATTCCCATCCTTTTCACTGACTCAATATCCACGTGTACCCTCTCTGTTCATCCTCTGTTCCTTGGGGCTTCTCTGTAGCCTCTCCTGTCCACAAACAGGGGCCAGCTCCAGCTTGGCATAGGTTTTCCAGTCTTGGAATCCCTTGCTTTTGCATCCTGTGTTCTGCTGTTCCCCAGGTCACACAGATCCACTCCATTTATTTCCAGACCCACGGGAAGCCTCAGCAAAGGCAGGGGCTGGGGCTCTGTGGCAGTTCTTGGCAGGAAGCTCTTTGCATAAAGTCCATTAGGGCAGCAACAGCTGAGCTTCCCCCTTAACAACTTGCAGAAGCAGATTGGAACAAATTGTTCTTGTGGTTAGTTGGTTTTTTTGCTTTTTGGATTTTTTTTAATAAAAATACATATTTTGAGAATAAAGTTTAGTGCACGCACACACGCGCTCACTACTGAATTGTTTTAAAATAGGAACAGAAAAAACCCAGATGAAAACAAAGGTCATAGTGATGCTTAAGAAGGGATAAATATCTTTCTGTTCTGTTTGATTTTGGATGCAAGAAAGAGCAGGAAAAGATTCTGAAAAATGAGTGTTTTCTAACTCAGTGTTAAAGGTCCGAGGTCTAAAACTGGTTCTGGGACAATTTAAACCCACAAAGGGGAGCAAAATGCTCATGTTGTCTTTCCAGGTCAGTAGGATTTCAGCTCTCCTTTGTGCCTCTGAAAGTCTCTCCTCCTCCATCTTTGTAGCAAGCCATAAAATTCTAGGAGAAGCTTTGGGGACTCCAAGGGATTATTAGCCAAGGATGCTCCTGCACATCCTGTCACATGGCTGTGCCTGTCCCCAGGCTGATAGAAAGATGTGGAAGTGTGAAACCCGAGGCACAGGTGTTTGCTGCATTCGCAGACATTGCTCTCTAATCAGATTTTTTTTTTTTTTACCTTGTTACATTCCCACTTTAAGGATGTGGAAAATGATAAGTAAAAATTCAGCAGTTGCTTAGCAGATTTCTTGGATATAAAGGCAGATAAGCCATTTGCACGGGGCAGGGATCAAGCATGCTCTGCATCTGTTCTGTACCTGGGAAAGTGTTAGATGGCATAGATGTGTCAGAAATGCTTCTCTGACAGTTTATAATTGCAGGTGAGTGTATTCAGAGCCTGGATTTCCAGAAGTTACCTGTGTGAGTGAATGGGGAGGTCACCATTGTGTAAATGGTTGTACAAGCCAGTACCTAAACACTATATCCCACTAGGACCAAAACATCCAGAGTGTGGCACGTTCTGCTCTGGTGGGAAGGGCTTTGGAGCAGGGAACTGCTTCCCTGTGGGGATGGGGGGAGCTCAAATCCAGGGAATCCACGATAACTAACACAGCAACAAGCAGAGTGGGGGAACAAGCACGTCCTGCAGTGCCCACACTTCACACACACTGTGCTCCCAAAGGGTTAAATGGAGTTGTTCTCGGCGGTGTTTGGCCTGGCTGCAGATTAGAGCTTATTTTAGCTGTTCTTCCTAAACATAGCAAAGGTCACCAGGGAACAGGCTTTGTTGCTGAGTCTTATTGGCCTTGTTCCTCGCAGGGGTTTTGCAGGAGGACAGGATTGTCTCACTTACCAGGATAATAGATGACAAGCCTGGCGCTGATTAACCTCATTTTAATTGATAATTAATTTTAAACCCTATTTACTTTCCCTGGAACAGCTGAGACTTCAAGGGAATCACAACAGAGGTGAACAAGAACTGAAATCTCCCCCAAGGAAATGATTCAGGCAGGAAGGAGGGAAGGTGAGGATAGATGTGTATTCAGAGTGACACTTAGGATCTTCATTAGATTTATTGCTTCTGCAAATGGAGGCCTCTCACCTTTCCCTGGCTGTTCCACCTGATTCCTCTATGAAGGCATCCTGGGCTTACAGTGGAAAGACCTCTACACTCCAAGCTCAGGGTCCTGCTTGCCAGTTAACCTGGTTTTTGCTTTATTAGAACACCTTGTGGCTCGTTTCTGAGCCTGGCAGATTGGTGGAGGGGCCTGCTGGCCATCTGGGGGGGATGGATACTCCTTTTATGCTTGAAATATATGAGATGCTCCAGAGTTTTACGGCAGAGACAGCTTGAAAATGTGTGTAATAGGTCACTTTTATTCACAGCCCAGCTCTCTGCACATCCTGGACTCGGTTGTGCAAATCAGAGCCTTTTGGGATTAACAGCTGCACTGAGTGTCCTGGCAGTGCATTCCTGCGGGAGCTTTCCTTATCACAGCTGCAATCTCCCGAAAGCCACAGTGTGTGCAGTGTGCCCTTCTCCGGCAGCGCCTGGAGAGGGCTCCGAACCGCGGGACAAACGTTGAGGAGTTAATTCCTTAAACACCTCGGAGATGCGTGTCATCCTTGTGGCACGGGCTGATAAAATGGGAGCCCGGGTCATTCATTCAGGGTCACATAACAGCCATGGCTCCTCCTGGCACCGGGGGCTGCTCTCAGCTGATGTCCAGGACGCCGTTCCGGCACGAGCCGCATCCCGAATTACCGTTTCCATGCGGATTGCAGCTCATGTCTCTGGAGCGGTTGTGGCGCTGCAGCAACTCCGCTCGGGGGAATTACCAACGCCATTTACCGGGCTGTGCGTGTGGCCATTCGGTACCCTCATCCCCCGCCGCGGGGCTGTTGAAAGCAGCGCGGGTAATTCAGGGTGAATTCGCACCGTCTCACTGGATGGGGGTAATCAAGGGCCATTCTCACCGGGCTCTTCACGTCATCATCATGGCTAGGCTTCTCTGAATGTGAAATGCCACCTGTGACAGCTCCGCTGCCTGTACCGAGCAGAGCACCCCCAGTTACCGAGCAGAACACCCCCAATTACCTCTCTTTCAGGTAACGTGAAAAGCACGGCTTTCCCGAGTCCTGCCCTGGGTTCCCGGAGTGCCTTAGACTGGACAGTTCTAGAAGAAAGATTCCTTGGGGCAGCTTTGTACCTGTCTTAGAGGAAGGGTATTTTAGCTCCTGTTTAATCAGATGGAACTAGAAATGCCTTTCCCCAGGGCATCCGACACTGCATTTAACCCTTTAGAACTAATAGCAGCTGATCCCACTCCCACCTTTCTCGTTTTGGTGAATGACTGACGATTTGTCCCAGTGGATGCTTTCATTTCGTGATCTAGATCTTGCCAGATAAAGAGTTGGCATTATATCTCTGGGTTTGTTTCAGTGAGTGCAGATCAGCTTCACTTCATTTACAGGTCAAAACCCACCAGTAACACCCTGAGTGGAGTCCTGCAGGTTCCAAATGGAACCTGAAAGTCGTGGTGAGTTCCTTCATCACTAGCAACACTCAACTCCCTGCCAGTCATTCCTTCTTTTATGGAATATTTCTAATCCTGTGCCAGATTAGGACTAGACCCCCTCTCTCAGGGCAGGTTTTGGAAGGTGCCCAGGCTGCTTGCAGAGCTGCCCATTGCCAAGAGTTTTCCTGGACAGATCCTACCACGGGGAGAGTTGTTTGAAAATGTGGCCACAATTCCAAGAGCTGTTTGGAGGTTTCTGCCTTTGCTCTGACTTTGCCTGGCACTCAGACCGTGGCTCTCAGCCCAATCCTGCCAGCTCTGGGGAGGAAAATGGGATGGTGAAACCCAACCTGATGTTCAAGCCCCAACTTTGCAGTCTCTTGCATCTGTCCCCCCACATGAAATGGGGGTGATTTTCCGCTGTCAGTTCTTCTGGGGGAGCTCAGAGTTTGTTGACAGAGGACATTCTGATACATGCACAGAAGGAATGTGGATATTCTATTAATGTGAGCAATTTAATTTTAATAGCTGCTGTGTGAGCGCTGGATCTGCTCAGGCAGAGACAAGTTATTAAAGGTGATGGTACAGTGATGATTAGAGCAGGCCCCTGGCTACAGCCTTTCCTGCATTTAAAGTCATTTCAAGCATCAGGATCTCCCTGTTACAACTGGCAGCACAGGTGGTTTACCTGCCTGCTTACACACGTGTGGGATTCCCCCAAGCTACGTTTCCATGGGGGTTTTGATAACACTTCCTCTCCTTCCTCTGCACTGCAAGGAGGGAGATATTTCCCCTCTGCTTTCCTCCCAAAGGCTGCAATGTATTTTTAGCTGCTCAGGATGTCTCCAAATAACACAGTGACTGTGAACTTGCATTGTCAGCCTTCCCTGTAAAGCCCCTCCTGGGAGGTTTATGGCTCGCTCTCCCCAGCTTTGCTGATGCAGCGTGTAATGTTTATACCTGCAATCAAGCACTGCAGCCCAGTGCTGGCAGCTCCTTCCTTCCTGCTCCCCCGTTCCCTTGCAGCTCCACTCTGGTGATACTGGATTGATAAAGTGCATGCACTGGTATAAAAGTGGGGGAAAAAAAAAAAAAAAGGCATTACTCGACAGCCACAGGAACTTGTATGTGCTCTGCCCAGCGCGACTGATGCACTCGGGGTCTGGATTTCTTTTTCTAGATGATTTATAACGCCTTCCTCCCCTGCACTGCTGCTTTCCAAGCCGTTTAATGGGGTTTGAGATTTACCAGATAAGAGGTTCAGCTACAGTTTATAAACTGTTTTTCTTTTAAACAGAACACAAAGGTTAGTTTCTTTCTTTTTTTTTTTTTTTTGGGGGGGTGGGGTGGGTATTTAACAGATCTTTTCCCCCAAGTGTCTCCTGGCCTGCAGTTGCCTCAGAGCTGCTCATCAGCATCTTTACCAACTCACCAAAAGAGCACCTTTGAAACGGGGCCCTCATCGAGATAGGAAAGTGTGGCTGATTCGACTGGAGCAGAATTTTAAATTAGCTTTATTTGAGCATCCACAATGCAGGCAACTTTATTCCAGTTTAAGAGGGTCTTACTCGTGCTTAGCTGTGGTTTACTGTGCATTCCCAGCCCCTGTCAGCTAAACCAAAACAAACACATCCTAGGGGCTGCTGCCAGCGTTTCACTGAGTGGGTCTGAAGTCACTCTTTGCTTAAACCAGTGCAGCTGTGGCTGAAAATAAGGCCAAATGCATCCCGTTAATCGGGAAGGCAGCGCCAGCAAAATGCCCTTTTGCCACGATTAATGTCTGTGCGAGTTCTCAGTCCCGGGCACGGAGCTGCGAGTGGGGCCGGGCGTGGAACGCTGTGCAGTGAAGGATGTCGCTGGTGCGTGTGTTTGTGTTCATTTTAATGCTGGCCCTGCAGTGCTTACCACTTTGTGTGGCTGAGGAATCTCTCCGAGACCCGGAGAGCCTCTCCTGCCCATCCGTGATCCCGCCCAGCTCCCTCGGGAAGCGCCTCACTGGGTGTAACTCCCGCCTATCAGCGGAGCTCACTGTGTAGTTAAAAGCTACTCCAAGCTGAGCTATTTTTGTTCATTTATCCTTGAGGATTCCTGCTTAATTAAAATGGGCCTGGGGGAAGAACGACTCTCTTAATTTATCTTTTACCAGAGAAAATGTTTGAAGGCCGTGATTTTATGCAGATCCAGACTTATTTATATTAACAGAAGATACTGCTGGTTACCCAACTCTTTTTAGGCTGATTCTTGGGACTCTTTGGGTGCTTCATTAAATTTACAGAGCAGCAGCAGAGGTACTGGACTAAGGAGGCATCATGGAAGCACTGCAAAGAGAGAGAGGAGTTAAGTGTACTTATCTTCATAACAGAATTCAGTCAGACTTCTGGTTTTATGCTTCTGAGTCAATATTCCTGCTGTTCCTCGAGCTTAAATCAACATCCAAGGGAGATTTTTCACCTTTATCCACTCACAGCAGTTTCTGTCACACCTCTGACTTGGGCTCCACAGTACAGTTCTTAGGTTTCCTTTTATTATTTATTGCAATAACCCCACTGAAATATGAATTTCCTCTATGAATAGTTTGGTTTCTTGGATCTAAACCCTGCTATTTAGCTGCTCCTTACAAGGATTAGGAGGTTAAAAGGTTGCTGCCTCACAAATGTAGCAAGTCAGTCTATTACCTACCTGTTTTCTCTCTTTTACATTTTACCACCTTAAAAAGTAGCTTTGATCCTTGGCCACCAAAGCCCATCATCCACTTTGGGTCTAAGGAGGATCTTTACCCGATAGGGAGAATATATTTTAGTGTTTCCTGGTGGGGCTGGAGCAGCTGTTCTCCCCTGAAGTTGCTTTGCAGTGTGGTGAGTGCTGTTTAACAGTTGCTGCACTTCAAACATGTGAAGGACAGACATATGGTTTTGGTTCAGAAATGCTTGTTAAAAAGCTTCCTTCTAATCTAAGGTTAAAGAGAGAGTTCAGTGCCTGTGTGTCTTAGAACAGGCTCTAACAGCTGTGGAAATGGAGGAGCTGATTCTCCAGCAGACTTTTGGAGCAGAATTAGCTTTCTAAAGCACATAAATTAGCTGGTAGGTTGTTTTCTTACTTATCAACATCAGAATAATGAATTAGTAGCTTACACTTACGTGTTTGAACAGCGAGGCCTTGAAGAAGAAAGAACTTTTCTCTCCCCAAAATGCTACTTTCAGGTAAGAGAGAGCTGTCATAAAGCAACATCTCTTTTGTTCACATTTTCAAACAATTACTTTATATTTTTTTTCCACTCGCCCTTATTCCATCTCTCAGTAGTATGGCCTATTTATCTTGAGAGAGGTTTTAATTACAGTAGGAGCTGTGCCTGATGCTGGGTGGCTTCCTCAGAGCTGACAGAGTTGGAGAGAAGCTTGAAGGTGAATCATGTTGCGGGTCATCCCTTTGGATTTGCCGTGTGGGAATGAAGGGGATGTGCTGTCGAGGTACAGCCTGGCTCAAATCCTCCCTTGGTGCATCACCAGGTTTTGAAAACCTTTCCAAGCCACAGCCAGCGGTGTTTTGTTGTGAGGAGCTGGGCAAAATGTCAAAGGTGTGGCTTGCTCTGCCCTCCTTGCCTTGCAGCACTGAAGCTCCATGATGTGACTCAGTGGCTCCGTGTGCTGCTGTTCCCACCAACCCCACTCAACCCACGGGCCTGGCGGGTCCAGCTCCTGTACCAGACCTGTTCTGGAGCGAACCTTTCTGTTCTGGGTAGGAAGTGCTGGACAAGAACCCGGAGATTTCAGTCCCCAGCAGCAAGAAAAGGTGCTGCCAAAGAGGGATCCTTCCAGACCGTGGCTTTGTAGCACTGGGATTAGAAGTGTCAGCTGTAGGAACCTAAATCAGATTTGATCCCGTCTGTGTGTCTGACTCTGAGGTGCTCCATGGGAGTGTCCCACCATCAACCTTCCCTCAGGTAACCAGCAGCACGTGTGGCTCCCAGAAACATTTACACAGGTACCTCCTGTGTTTTGAGACAACGTGGACAGGTCGGCCACTGCCAGGACTCGCTTCCTTCCCAGGGCTTGGCTCTCACAAAATGCAGAGTGGAATAACAAACCCCTCCCAGAACACTCGTGCTGGTGGCACAGCGCTTGCCGTGGATCCCCCTGAGCAAACTGACCACCCTGACTTGGAGCAGTCCTTAAACCGATGGCAACAATCACAAATGACTGACCTGGGAAGCTGCAGCCTGGCCACGTCTCCACAGATCTTCCACTGCTTTGATTGCTCCCTTTGATACTCCAAGGTCTTTGTGGAGGGCTGTTCAGGAGGCCATCAGGGAATAGAGTTAAATAATGTTTTTATTGTGTTTGCTTCTGTAGTTTTATGAGTGTTTATATGTGGGCTTGGCTGCGAGATGTGAGGCCAGATTATGCACTCACAGCACTGTAAATGTAGAGCTCTCTGCTGAGAACCACGAGGGACTCCAGACTTGCCTCGCTGTAAATTACACACGGTCCCACCTGCAGTGTTTTAAGGGCTGAGGAGGTTAAGGCATTGTTCTGAACAAACCCTGAAATAACAAAATGCTTATCTCCAATTTTACATTTCATCCCAGCCCTGGCTCCGCACGCAGCGAATAAGCCTGCAAAGCCATATCATAGGTGCCACATTTTGGGCTTTGGTTCCCAAGATGCTTTAACACAGCAAGGACAAAGCCCATTAATCCAAAGATAGCACAGTGCTACAACAAAACAGAGCTGAGCTGTAATCCTGAAGATTATAGTTTCAGGAGAAAGATTTAATGTCACCTCAGGGTGGTTACTTTTTTTTTTTTTTTTCTTTTTTTCCCCCCCCTTTCCTCGGTTCTGTTTTGTTTTCAGGCAAACTTCAAAGTGCCTCATTAGATGCCTTCAGAAGTCATGAAGATGAAATGAATAAGAAGCGATTCAGGCAAATTGTTGACTCTGGAGAAGGGTTTTAAAAAACAACACCACAAAAGCAAAACCCCCAGGGACGGCTGTAATTGCATATCTGAGGAGTATTTCAGCGCTGGGCTGCCAGCCCCACTTAGCTCAGGCACCTTTTCCTCATCCTGAGAAGGGCTGATCCTGTTTGTCCTGGCTTCTCAAACATCACTCCAAATTTCCCCCGACTGTCTAAATTTCCCTTGACTGTGTCGTAGCGATTGAGCCTCACAGACTTCCTGTGGGGAATGCTTTATGCTCCAGAGGAGATTTGCTGAGGAGAGAGATATTCAATATCTGGTTTTTTAAGTGGGTAGGAATCCAGACAATTCGATAGCCATGGAGGAAAGGGGATTTTTAAAAAAAAATGTTTGTATTTGTTCCTTTAAATCTGTCCCTTTGTCTCCTCTTCTCTCATCCTGGGATGAGAGAAGGAAAAGGAGGAGAGAACAAAAAGGAACAGGAAAAAAGAGTCTCTCTGATGGATGGTTTCCACATTGCCAGGAGTGAAATCCTTAGGTCCTGCTGAGCAGTGAGCACTGTCCTTTAGGATCAGTGCTTTGCTCTCAGGTTTAGCCAAGCCCAGCCCTCCTTGGCACTCCTATCCCTTTGTATCCCGCAGCTAAACCACAGCCAGTCTCCCCTGCGTGACCCTGCTCCTGGGAACAAGTGTGGACAGATGCTCCCTGAGTCAGCAGGAAGGTCTGCCTGCCCTGCAGAGTGCAGTGAGGAAGGACTTCCCAAGCCAGGCTTTTTAGGACATGGCACTTGGCAGTGCCGGAGTGCCACTCCAGGGAGCCTCTGGAAGATGCTGAGTGGGGGACAGGGACACCCAAAGTTCACAGAATCACAGAATATTCTGGGCTGGAGAGGGCCCACAGCCATCACCGAGTCCAGCTCTTATGGATGTGCTTCCTGGCTCTCACTGGCATTTCCTGGCTCGGTGTGTGTCCCAGAGGAGTGTGCAGGGATGTGATGGGATGAGAGGGCAGGGGGCACTGCCTCCTTCTCTTGCCTGGGTCAGACTGGCACCCACCTGCACTGCCCCTTCCTGACCACCCTCTTCCTGTGGTGACAGTCCTCCCCCTGCTCTTTTACATCTGCTGTCTCACCGGTGCCTTGGAGGCTTTGGAATGAGCACAAGAAAAAGAGGGAAGCTGGAAAAGTTGTTTATGTGGGGATTTTTTTCCCATTGTTTTGCCTTGGTCACCTTTGTGATGTGTGCAAGGACCACGTGGAAGCGTCACCGGGGACAGAAGCTCTGACCGTCACACACACACGCACCAGCTTTTCTAAACCTCGCTGTTTGCAGTGGAAAATAAACTGTACTCCGGTCACAATGAGCCAGGGGAATAGAGAAAGGCGAGTTAATACCTTTCGTTGTGCTCGCTGACACAGTTGAAAAATCCCAGGCGTGGTTTCAGGCTCGGAGCCCCTCCTTGGGCTACTCCAGGCTGTGCTTGTGCCACTACCATCGACAGCCAGACGGGGCTGCTCTGGCCCTGGGATTCCAGGGGAGAAACCAGTGGAAAACAGGCGCCGGGGAGAGAACGATTTGTTCCAAAACATTTGCTTTGTAACAGGGTCATCTGTAAATTCTGGGATTTCCTGTTTGCTGAATGGCAAGGCTTTCTCTTTTTCAGGTTACACACTGGAATAATTTTATTACGGCTCATTGTAAGCTTCTTTCCTTTCCGAGCTCAGATTTGCAGCTCTTGCACGGAAATTTCCCAGCTTTCTCGGGGTTTTGAGTTGTATCCTTGAGCACCGTCCTCCTTGAGCTGTGCTTTAATTTCCTCTGGGCTTTGGAAGTGGTGAGATCATGGTAGTTTTAGGGGAAAAGCATCAGACATATTAATGGGTCCTTTTCGTGCTGATGTAAGTCTGCCCTGGATACTGGGAAAGTAAAACTTAAATAAGCTGGAAAAAATAGTAATTTAAACCACAAGGAGCCTGATCCTGCATCTTGTACATCTCGTGGATTCGCTGACTTGACTGGGAGTTGTCATTCTTGAGGAAATAGAGGGTTTGGGCTGCAGCTGGTCAGGATGTTGTTGGTTTTGTTTTTTAAACAATTTGGTTTCAGAAAACGCCCATTCATGGGTCACCTTTGTCAGGGTGGTTCCTCAGGATCAGACCCTTCTAGCTAAAGGAAGAGACACCTGTCCCACAATATTCCCTTATAAAGACGTGGCCTGATGTTGGGAGAATTCACCTGAGCTGTTAAAGATCTGGGTTGGGTCACGGGTCTGGAACAGGCAGGGACAGTTTTCCACGTGAGTGCCTTGAGGAGCTGGATGCCTTAGTGCCTTTCTGTTCCATGGAACAAGTGGGAAACAATCAAAAACTGCATCCTTTGAGAGCTGGTGATAAATGAGGAGAGGAGGAGAAAGGTAGCTGTGAGTTTTGTGAGGTAAGAGGGGCGTTTTGTGCTGCAGCAGGAGATGCGCCCCGTGATCCGCTCTCACTGCTGGGACGAGCCCTTTGGCCAGGGCTGTTGTCCACGGCCGTGCTGCCCAGCACTGCCAACTTCCACGGGGACGGAGTGCCTGGCCTGGGGAGCACTCCCTGATTACATTTATAATGAGGGAAAATTAATTTCCCGTAACTGGGGAGCGGATCTGCCGACTCAGCTCGAATTCTTACTAATGGCAGAAAGTTCAGAAGCTCCCATTTTAGAGACGTCTCTCGTTCGACGTGCTGGGAGCGTTTTGCCTTTATGCTGAGTTTAGCAAATGAGATTCCAGCCCTTGACTGGCATTATTAGGCACTATTGTAACAATAATGAAAAGGAGATGATTAAAATCTGCCTACTAGTGGCAGGGGTTGATGTTGCTATACAGCAGAATGAGGAGGACGGCGTTCTGAGCTCCTTGCCTTCCCCACTGATGTGAGCACAGCATTATCCGGGAGGTAAAATGGAATTCTCAGAAGAGATGGAGTGGGTAATTGCTGTTTTTATTTTAACTTCTTTTCACATGGAGCTGATGCTTCCCATGGAAATTCGACTTCGGCGAAAGCCTCAAGACTATTTTTGGCAGCAATTAAAAAGCATTCAAGAGCTGCCTGTCACTTCAGCTCACGAATTTCCACGGGGTGCTTTATTTGTGCTCTGTGAAAGCCATGGGAAACACAGCAATATGGCTCCTGCTTCCCTTGAACTGTCTCACGTCTCATGGCAGCGACTGACAAGCCATTTTTCTTCATTGGGAGCTGTTCCTCCAGATATCACGGCATGGACTTGCTGATAGGATTCTCCCAAGGCAAATAATGGCATCCAGCACCCACCAACACCTGCTGCCCGGTGATCTGAAAGTGCTTTGGGGAAATATTTATTGGGATTCGTGACTGTGAGACTGGTAACGTTGTGTTGAACTGAGTTTACAAGGGGAAAAGCTGATTGTTGTCTCTCTGATGCTCAAAAGCACCACTAATTTAAAAATGTCAGGGCTTAATTTGAGGGAGTTGGGTCCTGATGTCCAGAGCTCCCAAGTGCTTCAGAAGGGGTTAATTGCTAAG
This sequence comes from Empidonax traillii, assembly GCF_003031625.1. Lineage (NCBI taxonomy): Eukaryota > Metazoa > Chordata > Aves > Passeriformes > Tyrannidae > Empidonax > Empidonax traillii. The sequence continues at coordinate 254,709 of NW_020956335.1, read as the reverse complement.
AAATTGAAGAGCTGGGCCAAGAGCTTCCCAAAATGAAGAACCAGCTGAGAAGGTGCTGCAGCAGAAAACGTGTCTGGTGTCTGCTCCAGGGGCCACCAGTGGAGCACCGAGGCTGAGGATGAAACTGGGAGCTCTTTTATTGGCAGGATCCTCTGCTCATTCAAATATTTATAAGGCTGCTCGAATACATCTCTGTGTGGATTCTGTGGGAGGAAGTATGAGATGTATGTGTGGTATCTCTGATAGAATTTAGCTTGCTGTGTGGGTATAACCTAAAAAAACCCATCAGATCGAGGGTACAGCTGCATTGAGCTCATCTGGTGGATGATCTACCCGGCTTCTAAAAAGGGGCTTTCACCAAAACCCTTCCCACCTCCGCATCCTGGGTCTGAAAATCTTTAAAAATCTCCAAAATCTTTAAAATGTTAGACCTCAAATCTGAATTTTGAGATCTGTGCCAGCAGGCAGTAACGAACAGAGCTGAAATCATGGGGGCAAAGGGTTCTCCTGGCACATCCCAGAGTGACTCCTGAGCAATCCCAGAGCCCCCACTGCACACAGAGCTCACCCACTGCTGCAGTTCTTGCCTCAGTCAAGAGCCACTGTGTCATTCAGAGCCACATCTGCAAACCTTTGTGTTTGCTGTTGTGCACTGGTGGGAGAAGCGGGGGGAATAAAAAGGTGATTTTTAGGAGGACCTCACCAGGGCTGTATTGAAACTTATCTAAAAATTATAATTTAAATATAAATATACCACAAGTCTTTGGGAACCAGATTTCTTTGCCATCGTCATTGGGGTTTAAGACACAGAGTCATTATTTGGATTGTAAGACCTCAGGATTTCCCAGAGAAAACCACTGTGCTCCTCCCCTGAGTGTCTGGTTGTGACTGGGATTCCTGTTCCAGGTGTTTGGCCAGAGCAAAGTGAACAATCTGAAGCAACCAGGACTTTTCTCCCAATTTCAGGTGCAACAAATGATTTGAAGAAATGGGAAACTCGTTTTACTTTCAAGGAATCATTGACAAGCGGGTGCTGCAGTCTGGAACAGCACCTAGATGTGTGTGTCCTTCCTAAAGGAGTCTGAGCTTTAATCTTATTTTTAGAAACCCCAGTCAGTAATGCACACGTTTGTAATCTGCCAGCAGATGTTTGGAATTTGCCCACAGGTGTTTTTATCCTGGTCAGAGTGGTGGGCACCGAGGCTGCAGTTCAGGGTGAGGGGTGGCCACTGAGAAGGGGAATTTCAACATAATAATAGAATTTCCATATGATCATACAATTTCAATACAGTACCATAACTTTGGTGTAATAGAATTTCAATATAATAATATATTTTCCATGTGATAATAGAATTTCAATATACTAGAATTTCAGGACAATAATATAATTTTGGTGTAATAGAATTTCCATCTAATAATAGAATTTCCATCTAATAATAAAATTTCCATATGATAACAGAATTTCAATATAGTAGAATTTTGATATAATAATAAAATTTCTATATGATAATAGAATTTCAATATAATACACTTTCAATATAATACGCTTTCAATATAATATACTTTTAATATAATATATTTTCCATATATAATAGAATTTCTATATGATAACAGAATTTCTGTATAATAGAATTTCCATACCATAATATAATTTCCATATGGTAATAGAATTTCAATACAATTTCAATACAATATAATTTCCATATAATAATATGATTTCCATAGGATAACAGACTTTCAATATAGTAGAATTTCAATACCATAATATCATTTCAGTACCATATAATTTGACCTGTGATATGTGAGTAGAGGTGGGATTTTGACCCATCAGCTGATTCCTCTCTGTTCAGTCTTTTCTGGGACTCTGGGAGTGAGCTGAGCCCGTTCTGGGGAGGAAAAGTTGGATGCTGGGATTATGTTTTTATCCCTGCGTTTTTACATCCCTGGTGCTGAGGCTGTGGTTGGGGTGGGCAGTAAAATCCCTCCTTGCCCCGTTTTTAGGCTCTGTGTCACCGCAGGACTCCCAGTTTGAGCTGTGGAAGGTGTTCTGCTCCTGCTGTCAGTGATTCCCAGCCCCAGTTCCCCCACACTCTGTACAAACACGCCCTGAAAATTCCCACAGTCAGTTCTTTCTGGTCCTTTGGAACTGCTGCCGGTCCAGACTACGGGAAGGATAAAAATCCTTAGAGGAAATGAGTCACCTCTGAGCAGGGAAATTCTTTTTAAATAGAATTACAACTGGCTGCCAGAGTTCCTATCCAGGTTCCCTGCATGGCCAAGCTGGGTGCCAGTTTTTATAAAACATATAATTTGTGCAGTGTTCCTGTCAATCATTCCCTCTGCTTACGATGCCCGGGAAAGCCCATCCTGTTAATTTAACTGAAACATTCTCTGGGAACTCTATTCGATGTTTTTCCTCGTTAAATTAATATTACAGACTTCAAATAGAATTTCTGGGCACCCATTGTTGTTTGCAGAATCGTTATGTAGATTGATGGCTGATCTCTGCCTTTTTGGGGTCTGACCGCTGGAACTTCCTCTTTTTTTTTGCCTCCTGTGTGCTCCCTCCTCCCCAGCCTGTGTTCAGTTATCCTCTTCCTTTGGATTTCTGGGGTCCTAGGGAACCTTGGTAAATGCTATGCATTTCCTTGGAATTGCTACCTTTTTGGGATCTTAGGGAACCCTGATAAATGCTCTCCTGCTGTGGGTGCCTCAGTGCAGGTCACATTCCAGCACAACCCTCACAGTCCTGAGCACAGGTTACATAAACAATCCAATCCAATTCCCTTTTTCCCTGTGAGCTCCCAGCTACCCCTCCCTGCCCTGTGCCTTCTCCCAGGCTTCTCTTGGAGCTGTTTCTGTGTGGGGTGACAGCAGGGGAGCAGCAGCAGCGGGCTGGGAGCCCTTTAAGGAGTTGGGGCATTATCCAAGTGTGAGGGGAGGGACTGGGGTGTGCTGGGGAACAGCCTGTGCTCCCAGGGACAGGAACAGCTGCCACTGCACCACTGGGGCTGGACAGGGGCCCAGGGGAACAGCTCTTGTTCAGCACTGACGCTGTTCCAGAACCTGGTCCAGGCCCTGGGCTGAAGGACCTGCCTGACACCTCCTGCTTGGCCTTCAGCTCAGCTTTGCTGGGGGCTCAGGAGGGGAGGTGGCCCTGGCTCTCGTCCTGTGAGGACACAGCCTGCAGCCAGCAGGGCACAGCTCAGCTCACACAGTGGGGTCTCACCTCCTGCAGAGGCTTTGGGAGCGTGTTGTTGAGTTAGTGGGTCAGTGTGTTTATCTGCCTGGGTGCTCCTTCCCTCCAGGGTTGGTTTTGCCTCCCAGCTGTGTTTCCAGAGAGCAGCTGGGGGAGTTGCCTGACTCAGCACATCCCCAGGCTCCACAGGCACAGAGTGCCCTCCAGCAGGACCGGCAATGCTGTGGGCAAAGCAGAGGGTCCCCCCTGCTGCCTGCCCAGCCAGGGAAGGGAGGGACACATGGACAGAGGTGTTCAGAGTGACAGGAGTCATCCAATCCGGGACTGTGCCCACAAACGGGTTGTTCACCGAAGGGCTGGACTCCACGGTCCTTGTGGGTCCCTTCCCACCCAGAATATTCTGTGAAATAGGACAAATATTTGTCTTTATGTCAGAAATACATGGTGTGTGGAAGTTGTTATCTCTGCAAAAGTCCTCAGTCGTGCAGAAAGAACCCCCACGAGGCTGGGGTGCTGTGGGGAACGGAGCCTTCTGACAGGAGCAGGGAGGAGCTGGTGCCCAGCAGATCAGCCCTGCAGGGAGCTGTTCCCTTGCCTCCCTCCTGTGACAAGATTGCCTCAAAAGTACCCTGAGTCACTTCTTCTGGGCGGGTTCCTCACACCCTTCCATGGGGCAGCCCCACAGTTGTTACTGATCTGTGGGATGTCTGCACCCTGCAGAGCTGGGGGGGGTGAGAGGGTGGGCAAAAACTGGGAAGGGGTGGCTGGGAACACACCTTTGCCTGGTGCTTTGAGCAGTGGAATAAGGACAGGAAGATTGTATTACCAGCTCTGCCTTTGACATTGGCCAAGTGAACTTCCTCTTCCTCTCTCTCTCTTTTCTGCCCTTCCTCTGCACTGCTTGTAATTTTTGGTCTGAAGGTGGTCCCTCTTCACGGGATTGTTCATTGTCTAACAGTCAAAAGCTGAGCTGATGGAGAACTTTTCAGTTCTACGAGTAAGCAATAATGTAATAATGAAGAATGTAAAAATGGAATGACCATGTGAAAATGAATCTGTTTTGTAAAACACGGTGGGACTTGCATGAACAGCAAAACACTGGTTAGAGTGAGCAAGAATTAAATGTCTGGTGTAATTTGAGTCCACTGTAAAAAAAAACCATCTAAAACTCCAGTTGCAGTGAGGTTGCTGTGGGCAGCAGGAAAGGGACTTTTTGTAAGCATGAGACTTTGGCTGTTTCACGGTTTTATCATCTGCCCATAAAGGAGGAAAAAGTTCTTTAATTGGTTGGAATTTCTGGCAGCTCCTCTGTTTGGAATTGAGTCTTGTGGCAGTTGCTGAGTTTGTAGTTTGATGGAGAAGGGTGAGAAAACTCCTCTTTTCCCTGGGACCATACAAGTCTTCCCTGACTGTTTGGGTGTTCTGCCTGTGGCAGAGAGATGATGTACTTCCCACTCCAGGTGGAGCAGATGGATCGTGGCTCTGGCACAACAGGGCCCTGAGTGTCCTCCGGCTCTGACTCTCCTGAGCACCTCCCTTGTCCTGCCTCAGAACCAGGCACAGCAGACTCATTGGCCAAGCCAATCTGCACCTAACACCAGGTTTGGGAAGTGCTGTATCCTGCCCAGGAACATCCCAGATCGTGCCTTGTTTTGGAGTCCCTCTGGAGACGTTGCTTCCCTGAGCACCTGAGCGCAGGTGCCACTGTGTGGCTCGTCCCAGCCGTGCTGTCACCCCTGCTCAGGTGGTGCTGGGGACCCTGCCCTGCCTCAGGGGGCTCCAGCACATCTCCCCCCACCCACCAGGGCTGGCCTCCCTCAGCCCAGGCTGCAGCTGGGACTGCATAGCAACAACAGCCAGTATTTGTTTACCTCTTCTCAAAACTGCAACCAGCACGGCTTTCTGAAGACAGAAGTAGACAAAAAAAAAAAGGGGGAAAAAAAGAGAGAAATTAAGCTGAGGCTTCAATATGACTCAGTTCAACCAGCTTCAGAGTAACATTTGGCTCTGTGGACACCAGTGACTCCTTACACACTTGATTGCTCCATTTCCTCCCTGCCCCCTCAGCAGACCTTTTTTGTGCCAACTCACACAGAACTGGCCGAGCACAGGAAGCTTTTTGCTGTGTAGGAAGGGCCTGAGCCCTTTCACATGCTCCTGTCTCATCTGTGAAATCACAGGCACATGTGGCCGTGGTGCTAAGTTTGCTGATCCTCTGTTGAAAAACAGGTTCTTTTAAAGCAAAACCACCACAGTCCATCCATATGTGTGACCTGCTTATGTGTACATATATATATATATATTTATTCAGAGAGAGTGAGGGTGCTCTGTCATGATTCGGGTTGACTCAGCAGGATTTGCAGCCAATGCTATTTCTCACAGTGCTGCTGAGACAGAGATTTTAATGTGTGAATAAATAACCACCGTGATCTGCCACACACAGACCTGCTGAGCCCTGTCCCATGGGTGTGCAAATATTATCATGAAGAAGAAAGGTTTCAGAAAGCCTTCCCCCTTGGTGTGCTCCAGTCCTGTGCTGGCACAGGCAGCAGCACCCCATGCATGTGCTCACACAGGGAACAGCCCTCACCTGAAAGCTAAATACCGTGTTTTGCCCTCATTTTCTGAGGGAGGATAAAGGATCTCTGCCCTCCTGTGCACACAGGGCTGACAAGACACTGGTGGGTGGCTCATAAGATCCTAAAAAGTGTTATCAGCACCACACCATTCCTGTGCCTGGGAAGCCTCGGTGCTTGCCCTCCACCTTGATAAGAAAACTGCTCTGAACAGCAGGCACCCCCTGCAAGGTTAGTCCTGTTTGGTGAAGGAGTGGGAACCTGTTCTTTAGCCTGGTTTTTCCCTTTCTAAATGTCATGGCTTTTCTGCAGGCTATGCCAGTATTTTTGTGCCCACAATTTTTGTGCCCGCAGATCTTTGACCATTTCGATGGTGAATAATTAAAAATAATCTCAGCCAAGTGAAGTGGTTCCTCTGGCAGAGGAACTGCTGTTCTGAAAGAGTTCAACCACCTCCACAGCCGAGACTGGCAGGTGGAAAATCAGTCTGTGGAAGTTTTACCCTCCTGAGCCTTCCAGGAATGACTTGTTTTGTGGGTGCAATTTAGGTACAGATCCCAAACCAGTCTGTCTGGGTGGAGCAGAAAGAGGTGGAGGGAAGCAGCTGACTCGTGTGTGAGGGAACAGCAAGCCCGAGTCAGCAAGGTGGTTTAATGGACTGCTCCTGTTCCTTCCCTCCAGTTAACCAGGTGTTAGAAATTTGGCTTCTCCTGAGGAAAAGTGTCTTCCCTTCCCTGCCTTCCTCCCCCTGTTAAGGGAGAGGAAACTTCCTTCCCATTTTGTGTGTGTTGCATGTGTGTGTGTGTGTCCCTGTGCACCTCTGGCCGTGTTGTAGCATCCTGAATATGGGATTTATGGAACCTGCACTCACAGGAACTTGTGTGTTTTAGAACCTGCTCATGAACACAGCTCACATGGGAAAGTGAGATCTTCCCTCCTTCCCCCAAAGTTCTGGCTGCTCCAGATCAAATCCAGTGTTCCACCTGAAGCCTGGGATGGGCTGCTCAGTCCATACTTCTGTGGGATCTTCCACCTCCTTTCTGCCCAGAGGGAAGAGAGAACCCTACCACTCAATTAATCAGTGGAATGCACTTCACCCTTTCCCAGCAGGTTCAGCACCTGCTGCTGCACAGCCTTTTAGCCAAGCACTCAGGAGCCCTTTTTGTTTTCCCCTCTTGTCTCGTTTTTCCACAATTCCCTTCTTCTCATTAAACCACCGGAACAACAAATTCTTAACAAATGTCTGTGCTGGGGGCTGGGGCTGGGCCTGCCATGGGCTCCACCCTCCCTGCCTGCCTGGAGCACAGTGCCTGGGGTAACATCTGTGCCCTGTGGCAGCCTGAGCCTGCCCAGCACCATAAATAATGCCTTGGAGCAATGTGACCTGTGGCAGCCTGAGGACACTGTCACACACACACACCCCTGTGGGAACAGCCAGGCTGGAATCCTTGTGCTGTGTCCACGGAAAGGCACTTGGCAAGCGAGGTTCCACTTGCTCTGTGCCCAGCATGGAAATCTGCAGCGGGACAAGAGGTGTGTCATTGATTGTCTGAGTTACAATGAACAGGCTGTGGCAGGTGATCATCCATCACATCCCTGCTGAGAGTTCCAGCTCTGCTGGAGACACGGAGAGAGCTGCAATGGGAGCAAGGGAGAGGAGAAGTCGGATTCCCACAGAAATAGAGGAGGAATAGAACAGAAAAAAAAAGAGTCAGGGTGGAAGGGAGAGGGCACTGCAACCACTGCCCTGATTCCAGGATCCAAGGGATGGGGGTGATGAGTCTCTCCTAAGGGGAGCAGGAGGCCAGAGCACTTCAAGGCTTTTGTTTCTCAGCCCAGCCTTCCCAGGGACGAAATTATTGCTCTTGGAGAGGAGTGTGAAGACATGGTGAAAAAAATATTTAGGGAAATGGTGTCTGTGGCTGGAAGGACAGGGATTTTCCTGAACATTTCCAAGCATTCCTCATGGGAAACTCCACGCTCCAATTTCCACCCTCTGTACTGAAGCTGAGTAGGCAACTGTGGGAATAATTTTGCCTTTTAAAATACCCAGTTTCCTTTGTGTTGCTCGTTATCTTTGCAGTATGAATGATCAGATTGGGTTTTTTCCAAGTTTGGAAAATGTTGTATCTCTCAGAGTTGCTTGTGGACAGTTTTATGCCATTGCTTTGACAAAAAAATCACCCAGACTGTAACTTGTCGTGGCACTGTTTGTATTTGCTGCTTGGTTGGATGCTCAGACAGTTCCCCTACAGATCTTTGCCCATAAACATTTAAAATTCACTCCCTGCCAACACCAGAATTGTGGTGTAAATGCTTATATAAAATAGATGTGAACACAGCTGCTGCAAAATCACCTAAACGGGGTAGAAGAATGAAGGAAACGATGAAAATTCTTAAGATTACTGTGAAATTTTAGAGAAATTGTTATAAAAATCTTTAAGGCTATAATAACTTTTCTTTCATCAGCCAGCAATTGAAACGTGTTTTCTTGCTGTGGCTCGGGCTTTAAGATTAAACTTCTTACCAGAAGGTAAAAATAATTCCAGCCTGACTTTGGTGACGAATCTCCAGCTGAAACTTCTCTGCCCAGATGTCCAATTTCAGTCGTGTCTGACCAGAATCCCGAGATCAGGGAAGCAGTGGCTGCTTGTTCCTTGAATTCTTTCGCAGGAATTTGACTGAGGCATCCAAGTTTTCTATGAGAACAGCAGTGGTGGAGGGGGGAAGGCTCCGTGTAAACCACTGGCTTCTGAAAACTGGGAACAAAATCCTTTCTTAGGAAGCAGAAACGAGGGTGGGAATGGAAAAGTCTGGGCAAGAGAGACTTGCTGGATCCAGGACGGAATATTTACCTTCTCACCGTTCTCTTTCCTGATGGCTATTTTTTTGTGAGGCAAAGGAAAATATGGGCAGGGATGCAGTTGGAGGAGTGAGAAATCCCTGTGGAGGCTTTATCTGAGGGGGGAAATGGGAGATGGTTTGTGCTGGGGAGCTGCAGGGCCCTGACTGTGAGTAACTGCTGCTGGCACAGCGGGGGTTTGGTTTGGCCCAGACCTGCCCTGGGAACAGCAGAGGAGCTAAAGCCCTTGGAATTCTCTCCCTTTACAATTCACTCAGCAACTTGGCTTCCAAAGAGTAATAAAGAGGAAAAAAAAAAGGAAAAAAAAAAAAAAAGAGAGAGGCAGGAAATGTATCCAAATATTGAAGCCAAGGTTTGTGTGTGAAACTGTGAGGCGGAGATGAAAGCCCCACCAGTGCTGGTGTCCCTGGCGGGGGGGACTGGAAGGGGGCTGGAAGCAAGGGCTGGTGCAGATGGAGGGGGATGGACCTGTGGGGGCTGCAGCTCCTTTTCTGAAGGGCTTGTTGAGCCCTGTGTGAAATGTGGTTGTGATCCTGGGAAGGGAGTGACCTCCTTCCCCAGCAACACCCCGGAGCCGCCGCGGGGAGAGGGGAAGGAACCAGCCCAGCCTTTCTGTGTCCGTGTGTTTGTGGCCGTGCAGATTTGTGTTGTTCCCATCAGGGCTGCCTTTCCCCTTCCCTTCCCTGTCCTTGGGCTTCACGTTGCTCTGCCGTGGAGGAGGAGAACCACGGAGCAGGGAGCCAGCCAGGGATCCGAGGGATCCAGCGGTGGCAGGAACAAGTCACCTGGTGCACAGTGATTACAAGTGGTGCAGGTTAAAACATCACAATCAGGGCTTTTCCCCTCTTCTTTTAATTGCTGCAAAGCTGTTTAGTCAGTTCACATGGGACACAGTTTAGTCCACGTGAAAGGAATGTGAAATGCAATTTTCTGTGTGGGTATTATTTGTTACATTATGCATTTTTAGCCTAGAGGATGAATTATGTATCTTAAATACCTGTTTCAGCACATAACCCACTGATTCAAAAACATGTGGCAAGTGCTGGAACCTTCAGGTTATGTACAAACCGAACTGGATAGATTTTATTCCTGTCTTAATGGTTTGTGAAAGGGCAACGTAATAGCTTCCATCGAGGAACATTGCTAGAAACAGGATTATTTAAAATTCCAGACTTTGTCGCACGTGCAGTCTTCCTCTTTTTCTCTCTCCCTTGTCCCAGGCCAGATCATCTGTTAAGTTGACAACATTTTTCTCTTTTTTTTTTTTTTTTTTTTTTGAATAAATATAAACAGGAGCAAACACAGAGTAGAAGCCTTAAGATATCCAGTTTTTCACTTGACCTTTATGAAGAGCCGATCTGTGCTTTGTTTCTTTACCGTGAAATCTCAAATGCCCCCCGGTCCCTTCCTGGGTTCTGACCACAAGCCAGGCAGTTGATGGTTTGCTCTCTCAGGGGCTGATGCTCAGGACACAGGGGGGCATTCCTGCTCTTTGTTCCCACTGGAGGGGTGGGGTTGCAGAGCTCTGGTGTCCCCCCAAGAACGTCCCTCTCTTTGGGGTGACTGTAAGTGCAGAGTCGGCCTGAGCTCAGTTCGGGAGGGATCCTGACACCCCACAGCTCTGGCTGTGCGTGTGCTGCTGGCCAGGACAAGTCAGGCGAGTTGCTGAGGCCAGAAGTGGCAGCTGTGTGGGGGTGACTCACGCTCTGGAGATCCCCCACCACGGCACAGCGAGCCTGAACTCCGGGAACGGGGAAGGACGTGTGTTTGCAGCTGCCACAGGCCTGCAGAACTCCTTTATGGGATGGGACGGGATTGATGGGATGGGGTTTCCTCTGAATTCACCTCCAAAACATCACATGGGTTTTTTCTCGCAGTTATTTGGATTCTGGCTCCCGAGGTTCAGTGGGAGGATCGTACCCTGTGATTTTTAAAAACCTCTGAGTAAAACTTGTGGACAGTCCCTCAGTGACTGCCAGGGCGATGTGGCATGGACAGCCCCTTTCCCAGAGGAGCAGTGCTGCTCTGTGTGTCTCCAGCTGAGCTCTCCTGTTCCTGGGGCACTTCTGGTACCAGGCTTGCACACGTACACGTGCCTCGACCCTGTTCCTCGTGCCACACCCCCAGTGCATATTTCTGGCCACAAGTGAACATGCCTTGTCCTGCCAGCTGTGCCCAAGTGTTCACACATGAGGCTTCCCAAGAAGATGCTGCCCTTGGTGAGGAATCACAGTTTCCTGTCAGTTTATTGGTGGGTTAAATTTAAATTCCGTTTCTTTAGAAGTGTGTGGCACTGGCTTGAAAACCCCGTGATGGGGTGGCTGATCTTACCAGTGGCATTTCCTTTCTGGCTGAATCGGAATTTGTGATTTACAGGCTGCTTTGATGCCTTAGAAAGGCTGAAAGTTCAGCAGAACTGTGTGAGCTGAACATCATCTTGTACCCATGATCTAATCAAGGATTACATTTTTGGATATTCAAATACTGTGCTCAATGTTCTAAAAGCAAAGTAAAAACAAAAAGTCAGCCCCACAGAATAAATTTAGCGTCTCCTCTTTTCCAACTTTCTAATCCATGATAATAAAAATTGTTCTTGCAAGTTATTTTCTGTATTTTGGGACAGTAGAAGGCATTTAAATGAGGGCCTCAAAATGCTTTGTGAGCACAGATTTGTTAAGTCTCCCAAGGCTCAGTGGAAGAGTGTTATTGCACTAGAAGTCTGCAGAATAGTTGGAAGGAGAAAAAAAATCCAGGCCTCTGCATTCTGTGACTCCTTTCCCTTCAGCAAGATCTGCCTTTCACATCTGTGACTCAAAAAAAGAAGTGATTTTTCTTTATTGCCATGAGATGCAGTAATTAGAATATGGACACGGTCGGTGGCCTCCTGAGCTGCGCAGATGCCACCAGTGCATCTTAGAGGCACTTGGGGCTTTGTGTTTGCCTGGAGATAGAGTTGGAACTGTTCTGTTCCAGAGCCAAAGGCTCTTCACTCCTGGGCTGAGAAGAGACTGCCCTGGCTCTTTGCTCTGAGGGGACTGTGACGTTCACATGGGATAAGATGCAGCCCTGGCCGCTCCAAACAGCAGCGTGCCATCTGTGTCCCCACGAAGGACACACCACTGAGGCTTCCTGGGCAGTCTGAGTGCCTCTTGATCTGTGCTTTACTAATCAGTCCCTTGCTTTGTGTGTGCAGTGATATGGCTTTATGTTGTATAATTCGTTTCCCTCTACAAAGGACTCCTTGTCCTGGTTTGCCAGTGAGACCCTGGAAATGTGTGTGTGTGTTGCTCAAGCAACTTCACTTCCCTCCCCTTTCTGCTTTGGTTGCTCTTTTCAGCCATCTGCTTGACATTACTGCTTGCCTTTCGTGCCTGCAGAACTTCCCAAGCCAGGTCCAGCTCTTCTCTTCCATCACCCCTTCGTTCCAGCGTCCCCCACCCACAGTGCCAGGGAATAACAATGCACAGAGGTGTTTGAAAGTGTCTTTGTTTACAGAAAAGTGCCTCTGTGTGTGATCATGAGGGTGTTGTTTAAAAACCTATCAGCCCTGCAAAGCAGTGCTTTGGAGTCCATCAGGAATTGGTTGACTCTGTTGGTGCTCGTGGTGTGGACCAGGAGAACGTGATGGAATCATGGCATGGTTTGGGTTGGAAAGGAGCTTAAGGATCGTCTCATTCCAAGCCCCCTGCCACGGGCAGGGACACTTTCCACTAGTCTAGCTTGCTCCAAGTTTATCCAACCTGGTCTTTGACTCTTCCAGGGATGGGGCATCCCCAGTTTCTCAGGAAAATTTATGCTCCTTGAAGTGTTTAAAAAGCAGTTAACGCTGGAACGCTGCCTGAGCTGCCAGGTCTGAGGAGGAGGGTGTCTTACCCAGGTTTGTGGGGCTGGGTGATGGATCCAACCTTGCTGGCCTTGTCCACATAGAAACTTCTGCTGAGAGGCAATTCCAGTGCTCTCACCATTCCACATTTCTTACATATGGATGTGCTTGTTCCAGTGGAAAAGCATTCACCCAGGGACTAATGTTATTGCAGCAGTGAGTCTGTGTCATACTTATCCTGGAGGATATGAGGTCTTTAAGTGCTGAAAGCTTTAAGGGAGAAACAGTGGTGGCCAGTGAAGGGAAATTAAAAAAAATTCTGTTACTCCAAGGAAAACTGGGCTCCTTTATTTGACCTTGCCTAAGCTAAGGAGTAACTTGTGGTTGTTTCTCCATCCTCAGGACTTCTGCCTTTCCCTGCACTTGTCAGCAGTGGGTTGTAGCATCCGTATCCACTCCTCAGGATTGAAGCAGCAGACCTTTAAACTCAAATTTAATGCAAGAAGGACTTGCACTCTGGACCTGTGTGAAAATCAATGGAAACCAGCCCATGGCAGTTTTTCCCCTTCTACACTTTAAACAACAGCTGTTGTTCGAACTGTTCCCGGAGTCTGGAATAGGATAAGCCCTTGGAGAGAAGGGTTATGTGCAGAACACGAGTGAGGTGTCCAGGGTTGAGTGAAAACCACAATTTATTGTCTGTTTTTACAGTTTATCTTGCTACCATTTTATAGACACACTTTACAGAGCACCGTTGCGTTTATTGCTGGCTGTTGCCTGGGTGTGCCAGTCAGTTATACAGCTCAGCAAGGACCCCAGAACAGCCACATGGGGTCTTGCTCCCAAGAGTTCACCATTCCTACCTGCAAAATAAGTTCTGATTACTTCCTATATCTGTACTGTGGCTTCCTGGTCATTCCAGCGTGGCTCTGTTCCCTTTGTGGATGGACTGCAGACAGTGAGAGCAGAGCAGCTCGGGGCAGGCTGGATGTTGTTTCTGGTGGTACCTGGGGATGATTAAAATGGAAATCCCTCCCTGTGGAAACCTTCAGGTAGGAGAGGGAAGATACAGAATGTGATAAATAAACCGGGCTGCTCAGCAGGTGTTACGGCAGCAAACCCATTCCACCTGAGGTGATTCCTTGGCTCTCCAGCTTTAGTGTGGAATCTGCCTTTTCCCATCAGAGCCTCTGGAATAGAGAAGTGTCCATGTCTCTGTGAGTGCTCGTTGTCTTTGGAAACAGCCCCAGCACAGCAGAGCAGGTATTACTGAAGTGCCTGATTTCAGAGCCAGCTCTGCTGTTGGAGAGGCCCCTCCACACCTGAAGTACCTCCAACTGTTTGTAGAATTGTGCTGCCTTTAATAGACAGAGCTCTCAGATCCACTTGTGGTGGAGCCCAGGGACAAGAACCCTCAGGGAGAAAGGAGTTGATCTTCTCTTTGTGGCAAGTAGACAATTTCATTGTCTATTATCAAGCTCCACTGATACAGTTTTCAAAACAACAGCTCTGTGTTTTTAACAGTCATAATCTTCACCAGGAGAAGATGAGGGGACCCTCACTGCACCCTCTTGGTGGTTTTGGTTTTCCAAGGAGTTGTAGAAAACTGAGGTTATTAATTGTGGGTGAAAAATGTGAACCCATGCACATTCCTCTGGGTCTGACAACAGTGAGGTTTCATAATCTTCATAAAATACCCCAAGTTTCTCAGCTAAAGAAGATTAGGACACAGCTACAAAGCTTCATTATAACCCAGGAGACTCTTCATTAAGAGGTTATTGGGTATTAATTGTCTATTGATGCTGGCAAATATTTTATAAGCAGGTTCTTTTCTGCCCCAAGTCGGATCACGGGTGCATTTGCACAGACCACTAATGCCTGTGGGCAGGTGTTGCAGAGAGTGTTGTGCTGTGGTGTTACAGCAGGGAGAGGTCATTTGAGGGCATTTCTGTACAAGAATTGTCCTTTTTGGTCAGGCAGGCACAGCTGGACAGTTGCCAGCGCCACGGAGGGCACAGTGAGCTGGGGGTGCTCTCCCAGTACAAAGAGGGGACCAGCCCAAGTGGGCTGGGCTGGTCAGAGTGGTTTGTCCTGAGCCCCTGGGAGAATCCTTAGGGGGAAGGCAGCTGGAAGAAAGCTGTTGGTAATAAGCAAAATCGGGGTTTAATGGGGTTCATAGGATCGAACAGAAATAAAACCTGTGTTTGCAGAAGAGGGAAGATGTGAAAAGCTCAGAGCAGCAGTGGCTGAGCTGAGATGCTCAGCAGGCAGTGCCCAGGCAGCCAGTCTCCATTAAGATCCTATCCATAATGCATGAGGTTTGGGAACCCAGGGGACTGCCCAACAAAAAGGGAAGGCTCCTCCCAGCTCTCCTTCAGCGAGCGGGGTTTGTGTCCCGGGAGGGACGGGAGAGCACTTTGGGTAATAAGGGCTCTCTCTGGCAGGGAGGGGGTGGGCACTAATGCACTACGAGCAGGGCTGGCTCCCTTCCTCTGCACTCACAGGCTGCTGTTCAGGGATCACTGCAGGCAAACCAGGCTTGGTTTGGTTCATCAGCACTGCTGTTCTGTTTGGTTTGTTGGGAGCAGGCTGCAGGAGGTGATTCCTGACAGGTCAGGAATGCCAGTGTCCTTCTGATTTCTTAGTGGAGCCTTAAACCTTTAACTGTTAACCCTCTGTTACTCTGGTGTGATTCTAAAAATAATAGGTGTGTATTGTAGTTCATTAATTCTGAGTTGGAAGTTTTCACACGAAGGCTCTTGATTGAAGTACCAGGACAGAGTGGGCAGCTTGGAAATGTGGCCGTGGCCTATTCTGGAGACACCGTGCCTTGGTCCTCACACATTTACCTGTCTCCTGGGCTGCAGTTCTGTGCCAGACCTGCTGCCAATCCCTGCAGTCCTGCTTCTCCTTTCTGCTCCGTGGGGGCTCTGGCATTGCTGAGTGTTCACACCTGCATCACAACAAGTCCTCACACTGAGCTGTTCAAACTCCTTTCAGCACAAAGGCAAGGTGTTGGAAAAGCAGAATTATTAATGGAAATCCTGCCCTCTTAAGAGTTGGTTCTGCTAGAACGGAGATGCAACGTGCAGAGGTTGGAAGGACTGAATCCAACGGGGCCTGAGATATTTCTGAGCTGTCCATGTTTTATTTCTCTGGGGGCTTTTACACTTGTCCAGCAGCACAGAGCTGGCCCTTGGGCTCCTCCCAGGGACTGTGGTGTCCGACCCTCATCCATCCAGGAGGGGAAGGAGCATCTGTCAGTTCATCCGTGTCCAATTCCTCTGCAGCCAACTGCGGAATCCTGGAGAATGTAAAACCTCCATCCCAGACACCACAAAGTCTCCAACTCCCTCACGCTTTGGCAGGAGCTGAGGGAACAGCTGGAACAGCAGGGATGGAAGTTGCAGTACCAGAAACAGCTTTGGCTCCACTGAAATCAAACTCAGCAGAGTATGATGGTAAATTCGCTTCTCAGGCCTGAGAGGTGCCAATTCCTCTTTTTTTTTTTTTTTTTTTTTTTTTTTTTCCCAGAAAGGCCTCCTGCATGGGATTCACTTGGACAAGTAAGATTTGTAGGGATCTTCATGGTCTTGAAGTGGTGCAGTGTGGCCTGGGGTGAGACAAGGAGCAGATCCCTGAGTGTTCAGGTTACTGGTGGAGATTTAGAACTCAGTGGCTTGGGGGAGACTCTACAAATACTCCTGGTGATTTTCCTGAGGCAAAAGCAGAAATAAAGTTCTTTACCCAACTATAAAAGGGACCTGATGTTAATCCCTGAGTACATGAAAAGCTGATGTAAAGAGGGGAGGGATCAATTTTTCTTCACGATGGATAAACCAAGAAAAAAGCAGCCTCCAGTTGGGCAGGGAGCCTCAGACAAGAGTGTAGGAAACCTTTGTCAATGGTAATGGTAATAAAGCACTGAAATGGGTTTCCTAGGGCTGTTGAAGGATTTTAGAAGAATTTGTACAAGCACAAATGGATCTTTGCTGCAGGGGAGGAAGAAGGACTGGATTGCAAGGCTCTTCCAGGCCTTGAGTAATACCTTTGGGCAAAGCCCTGGGCTTGTGCTGCGGGGTTTGTTTTGCTCCATTTCTTTCACAGAGATGGAGGAGTCCAGGAAAGCTTTTTCTTGTGCTCCTTTCTGTCTTATCCTTTCTCATCTGTCCATTTGGACACAGACACAGAGTTCTTGCCCCAGCCCTGGATCCAAAGCCCGGCTCGCCGAGGCGAAGGTGACTGAGGTTTGGACGGGGCAGTTTTGAGCTGGGCAGTTCCACACACTTGGCCTGATGCCACGTTGGCTCCTGTGGAGCCAAGGTAAAGGCTGAGCCAGCCTTTGCCAGCCTCCCTGCCAGCCCGTGGGAGCCTGGCAGTGAGCACTGTCCCTCCAGATGTGCCAGTGCCAGGCTGTGCCAGGTACTGCCAGCTCCAACCACACAGCCCTTGGCAGCTGAGCCAGGGCAGGAGACACTGATGGGCTGATTGCACTTCCTTTCAGGACAAATGTGTTTCCTAACGTGTGGTTTTCATTGTCACAGGCCCTGAGGTCTAAGGAGTGTGTGACCTATGCTTTTATGTTTGGCCCAGCAAAATCACACTCCTCTGCGTACCTGCAGAGTCCCACGCAACATTTGGGTCATCTGGGTGGTAATTGAGTATTTTTTTGCCTCAAGGCAGCTTCATTTAATACCTGAAAGGAAAAGCTGCTCAGTTTTGGGGGGCTGTGGCTGTGTCTCTCTTCCTCAGCTGCAGGGATCGTGTTGCTTCCAGGTGATGTTACTGTGAGGGAGGTTATCCTAACCCACCCTCGTACAAAGCCATTCCCACCAGGGATCAACAGCACAGACCCTTTCCAGAGCATTCCAGGGGGAGGTAGAGGTCCCTGCACGTGGGTGTCCTTCAGGTTGCCATTCCTGTCTTCTGATCATGTGCATTTTCTCCAAGCCCCAAACACTCCAAGACTGAAGAGCATCTGAAATCCTGAGGAAAGCTGGCTTCTGATGGGTCCTGTTAAGGAGACAGGAGGCTGAGATACTTTTTGTTACCTGTCCCCCTGCAGTGTCTCAGCAGTGCTTCCTGCCATCCCCAGGAACGCAGCTGGGCTTTGGCTGTGCCCTGCACACCGTGCATTAGCTCTGGGTGTCATTGTCACCACCTTTGTCTCCAGGCATCTCTTCGTGGCACTCGGGTTTTGTAGCTCCTGGGAGGTTTTTTTCACTGGCAGTGACCAATCCTTCAGTGGAACAGGACAAGTTTTACTTCCCTCTGCATCCTGCCCTTTGAAAACACCCGCCCTGGGAGGAGCAGAAGTGAGCTCTCAGTGAGGAGAAGCTGTTAATTGATTTAATTTCTAGCTGAGCCTTCTCTCCTCTCTTTTATCCACCATTCTGTATAATTTTTTCCATAGGCACTGAGAGAAGATTGCAGCAGGTTTGTGTTCAGATCTCCTGGTCCAGAGTCTTTTATTTCAGTGTTGCTGGTTTGCTCAACATCCATCTTTCGTATTTATCTCCTTAAAACTGTAACTGGCTGGTTTTCCCCAAAGGATGTTGATGGTAGTGACTGATTGCTACATCAGAGGTGCTTTATTTTGGGTGAAAATCTGATGGTGTGGGAATCTAAGACATCTAATTTGAGACTGGCAGGGAATTCATGGAAGTGTTGCCCGTTGGGCTGCTGGGCCTGGTCGCTCCAGGGCTGGTGGGAAGGGACTCACAGGGAGGCTGAATCGTTCCAGTGGGAATTTCCTTTAAATGCTCCTGTTCTTTTTCTATAAATTTAATGGTAAAGCACGTTTTGTTCTCGTAGGACCTAAACAAAATGGAATGCTGTGCCCTGGTGCTCAGAGCCAGCAGAGGGAGTGTGAGTTAATGCTGGATTTGCCTGAGTGGGGAATGGAGTGTGGAATGGAGATACCTGGGGGAACACCTCAGGCAAAAACCCCTGCACCTCGTGCTCCTTTCAGGTCCCCTTAGGAAGGAGGACTAAATAACGAGCCTGCCAAGCAGGAAAACATGCTGGGAGGGACAAAACAATGTCATTCCATGCTTCCAAGTGGATGTTCAGCAGCAACAGCATCAAACAGAGTGAACCCATAAAAGAGGACTCTGGAGTGTCATATTCTGAGGCTGCTGGGACTTGGGATGTGCTTCCCTGTTCCAGGAAGGAGGGGAGGAATCTCTGCTTGTTCAGGCCATTGCTGTGGTTATTTCTGGGTTACTCACTCTCTTTTCCTCTCCCCCTCCCAACAACCTCTGGGTTTCAAACCCTGTTGTGCTCAAAGTGGAAGGTGTTTGATGCACCTTCATTAACTCACATGGAATGCTTCTCCTGTTTCCTGCCATGGAATGCTGCTCCTGTTTCCTGCCATGGAATGCTGCTCCTGTTTTCTGCTCAGGAGACATCTGTGCCTTCTCCATCTCAGGTCTCAGCTGAGTGTGAAAGTGAGGGAGAAAAGGACCAAGTGGAACAAGTTGGTTTGTGTTCATATGTAGGAAGCTTTCAGAAAATCAATCTTTTTTCTGCTTATAGAATAAAAATTGTATGTCCAAGAGATCCTCAAAGCAAAGGCTGGTGTCAAACAGGGTGAGGATTTTCAAACTGTTGCATTTCAGGGCCTGTCAGCCAGCTGGTGACCAGGTTGGGATTGGGATGTGTGTCATGTTCTGGCTTCTTCATCCGAATTTCCTAATCAGAGAAAATCAAACATCTTCTACAGGCATGAACCTGGAAGGCCCTTTTCCCTCCCCTGTTTGCCTGTCACGGGTCACACCAGTGCAGATATCAGTATGTGAGGTTCCTGTGGAGCTGCAGATCAGTGAAAATCATGAAGGGATTACAAAAATAATAGCACATGCCCTTGTGTTATTAATCAATCATGAAAGTAATTGCAGCTCATCAACTGCTTGGCCTTGTCTGGGCCACTTGTTATGTTCATAATGGGAGAGATTTTTTAATATCAGAATAAATCCAAGGGTTTTCACTTCTCAGAACAGGGAGATCCACCAGCAGGTCACTTTGAAATTACAGCAGAAAAAATGGATGATATTAAGGATATTAAGGATACAGAGAAATGAAGGATAAAGTAATTAATGGAAGTAAAACATCATTTTCCATGGTGTAGATCAGGAACATTGACTTCTCCTGGAAGAGGTTGTATTCCTTGCTCCTGTCAGATCCTGTCCCGTGATTTCCTCCCTGATAATTTATGAATTACAATCTGTGTGTAAATTCTAATCCGAGAAAAGATTTGTACAAAGCAGGGGAAGTTCACATCAGCATCGACTCAAAGGGTGAAATATCTGGAGGTTTGACTCGTGAAGGCAAATCAAAGGAGTTTTTCATGTACAGCTTGGTAGGGAAATGTGAGGGGGAAACGGTCTGATAATGGGAAATGTTTCAGCAAATCACCAAAGAGAACCCGGATCACGCAGCACAAAACCCCGAGGAAAAACCATGAAAAGATGATACAAAGCAGTGTCATTTCGTGAGGTAAAAAGAGATGATGAAATCCGTTCTTGCCTCTGAGTCAGCGAGGAGAGGACACATTTCTAAGGATGTGCCAGAAGTGCCGTCCCTGACTAAGCCTGCACATGGTTCCTAGAGCGCTCTCACTGCTGCCCTGCTCAGAGCAGGGCCTGGCTGCTCTCCTCAGTCCCTGAGTTCACTCGCTCAGTACATGCCTCATAACAATAGTTCATGTTCCTGCAGCCCCTTCCAGCAGATTATCCTGAGTAGCTTCAATTATCACTTCACATCCCCTGGGTGATCAGCAGGTGCCCTGCTCCTTGCACGCAGGCCGTGTCCTGCACTGACACACAGCGTGTGGGGAAAGGGAAATTGCTTGGCAGTTTGTGCCAGGCTGGGGCAGAAATTTGTTCCAGGGGAAGTTTTCCCGGCTGACACCTCCTGAGCATTCCTTGGTGCTCGTTTTCTGGAGTTGCAGGTAAATCCCGTGGCACTGTGGCAAAGAACCATTGCACGCAAAAGCTGAGAACACCAGACCCTGAATCAATGTTTGTAAAGAATCAAAGGCTCTTTTGTCTACCCTGACACCTGATACTCCGCAGCAAAGATTTCCACTCCTGATGAATAAAACTGCCCAGGGCCTTGTTCCTTCCTCCCCCTACCCAGGGAGTAACCTCTCCAATTGTTCTGCAGTGCAGCCCTTCCCGGTGTCAGGAGGAGGGTGCAGCAGGACGGATATAACGGGAAAAACCTCCGAGGCTGAAAATAAAAACTAAACAACCCTCTGATGTGCAACATCTAATCCCAGGGTGCAGCTGACCCAGAATTGTAATGCAAATATTGCAGTTCAATCAGGCTATTTTAAGGCAGGATAGGAATGAGGCTTCTCCTTTCCCCACAAGGAATGTACATCATTGCCTCTTCTTTAATTTCCTTTTGATTAAAAAAATATTAGGCTGTCTGGAGAAAGTGTGCTGTCTTTGCTGTGTGTTGAGGGAAAGGGGGGAAATCAAAAGAAATGAGAAATACAGGTGAACTTGTCAATTCAGGTTCACTGGGAGAAGCTTAGAACTCTTTGGTAGATGCTCTTGATGTGCTTTAGTTCGGCTGATTTGGAAATTCAGTTGCTTTGTTGCTTCCTAAAATTCTGCAATCGACCACTGAGTTTCGGGATGATG